>NW_026861418.1:0-169624 GCF_026571515.1 Ruditapes philippinarum | reverse complement strand
GAAAATATCTAAAGAGAGGGGTCATGGTTTGAGCTACATGTAACTTGAAACACCTCTAGCTAAAGTTATTTGCAAACATACATTTTGGCAGTATAGTATCTTTCCAATCATCTAAGATTGAAATGACAGAAACTTGATAAAAAAAATGAAACTTTTAAAAAATATGTTGACAGGATGAAAAACTGCACTCATGCATTTAATCTGATTAACATTTACAATGACTCTCTGTCACAAAACAAAATTAAATTGGTACTTTACATACATGATTCTAACAGAAGATAAACAATTCTAGTTTGAATACCATAAATACATTATAACAAGAGCCAGGGCCTAGCTGGGGTCACACTCGTCCATTTTCTTATTTCTGAAGTCAAAAACTTCAGAGAAAAAATATTATAGTTAATAGTGCTGCTACAAAACATATTTCATTTAACAAAATTTAATAAAATTCAAATTTCATATCTGACCTTGACAATCAATGTCAATTAAGGTCAATGTCACATTTGAATTAATCATCATGTCCGTTTTGTAATATTTGCTCTTTTTTCTAAATATGAATCATACATGTGTATATGTAAATCAAAAACAAAGTAGTGACATTTTAAACAAATCTTGACAGTCAAGATCAAATAAAGGTCAATGTCATATTTAAGTTATTCAAAAAACCGGTTTTATTATAAGTGTTCTTAAGAAGGTCAGAATCAATTTGGCCTATCCTTAAGTGTTTTTGTGTCAAAGTATGCAGAAAATCCGTACATAAATAACAAAGTTATAAACAATCATAGCAAAAATCAAGCAAAATACATTAATTTGACCTTCAAGGTCAAGGTCATGACAGCAACAGTAGCAGGATGACACAACTGTAGCAATAGCTTGATTTTTTCTTTTGAGCAAGTCCTGCCTAAATTGGTCCCAAATAGAACAGTTTTTCAAGTACATTTGTATTTCAATTACACAAAAATAAACATAGCATCACAATAACATTTTATTTCTATCATGTTTTTTTACTGTATTCGTGACATAGTGATGATAGCGGCAAAATATGTAAAACATATCATAAAGTTTTTTGTAAAATAGAATTTAGAGATTTCATAGATTTTATCTATAAATTTAATTTCATGTATAATGTAAACAAATGGATTTCAAAGCAAATTTGTGTGCTCATTAAACAACATTGCTTTCACTCTGTCCATCAGCATAACTTTCCTTACAACTTCAAAGCAAATTTGTATTTTCATTTATCAGCGTTACTTTTTCAGCGTCTTGTTTCATCTTTTGGCCTGCACTTCTTTTCTTTTCATATTTCACCTCGTAATCAGGGAATGTGTCAGTGACCGATTTTCTAAGTCCCTGATTGCTGTGACTGTATCCATACAAAAAATAAATTGCTAACCCTGTAAAAGAAAATTGTAAAATATTCTTTGTTCCCTTGTTGGTAAAAAGCAACAGATATTTTGGTGTCTCATAAAGGCCAATTATGCCTCAAAAATGATTTTAATTTCACAAAAACCTTTATTTTTTGTATCTAAATGTCACAGTTTCCAAGAAATACTTAGTACTCATTTGCCAAAGAGATGACCTACCTTTGTTTCCTTTTCCTATGTTGGCAATTGGTATAATTATAGTGAATTAGTATTTTGTATGGAAGTCAAAATACTACTTTGTTTACATTTTGCTATGTGTACGACTCATAACTGTACATTAAGAGATAATTTCTTCAGCTATTAAATATCTAACATGCTCTTATTCTATGAGTAACACACAAAGACAGCAAGGTAAACATTCAGATTGATGGCTTTCACAATAACAACCATAAAGTTAGAAAGCAAGATAATAAATTTAGTTCGCTACAAGACATTTTGTAATGCAACAAAGCAAGGTATACTTAAGCTGTTAAGTTACCGGATTACAATATTTGCTCAAGGATCTGTGCAAGGCATGATTTGTGACTGTGAAGGGAAATACAAATCTGTTATTACAAATTCTGAAAGCATATTATAAATATATCCCTCTATTGTACACAACAATGTTCAGTAAATCATAAACATTTGTCACCTTAGTGCAATAACATGTTAAGTCCTTCTAAATAGGAACTAGAACTATCACTAAATGTGATTAATACCCCCACAAGACTGCTTCGGAATTGAGGATGTTACTAGTAACAGAATACCTTGTAAAAGAATTGAAATATAGAGTTATGGTTGTGGGCAATTAAAGATAGTTGTGGTTCTTATATGTTGCATGTCCTTTCAATGTGGTTGGCCATTGATGAAGTTTAATTGAATTACTCTGTAATAAGTCCAGAAAGGCAAAGAAAAAGAACAAAGGGCAATAACTTTATAACTACTGAAGATAGAGTTATAGTTCTTGTGCACTGCACTTCCTCTTATTGTGCTTGACCATTGTATGACGTCGTTTTGAATTCCAACCAGTACGTTTCAAGTTATGCTCCTGACAAGGAAAGTATCAAAGGGCAGTAACTCTGTATTTTGTCAAAATGGATTTATGGCTCTTGTGCACTGCACTTCCTTTTAATGTCCTTGACAACTGTATGAAGTTGTTTTGAATTCCAAACAGTAGTTTCCAAGTTATGCTCTGGACAAGGAAAAGTAACAAAGGGCAATAACTCTGTAATAAGTCAAGATGGAATTATGGTTCTTGTGCACTGCACTTTCTCTCAATGTGCTTGACCATTGTATGAAGTTATATTGAATTCCAACCATTAGTCTTCAAGTTATGGTCCAGACAAAAAAGGCAATGGAAAAGCAACAAAGGGCAATAACTCTGTAATTACTTTAGATAGAGTTGTGGTTCTTGTTCACTGCACTTCCCCTTACTGTGTTTGAAAATTGTATGAAGTTGTTTTGAATTCAAACAGTAGTTTTCAAGTTATGCCCTGGACAAGGAAAAGTAACAAAGGGCAATAACACTGTAATAAGTCAAGATAGAGTTATGGTTCTAATGCACTGCACTTCCTCTCAATGTGCTTGACCACTGTATGCAGTTATATTGAATTCCAACCATTAGTCTTCAAGTTATGGTCCAGACAAAAAAAGCAATGGAAAAGCAACAAAGGGCAATAACTCTGTAATTTCTTTAGATAGAGTTATGGTTCTTGTGCACTGCACTTTCCCTTATTGTGTTTGACAATTGTATGAAGTTGTTTTGAATTCCAACCAGTAGTTTTCAAGTTATGCCCCGGACAAGGAAAAGTAACAAAGGGCAATAACTCTGTAATTAGTCAAGATAGAGTTATGGTTCTTGTGCACTGCACTTCCACTCAATGTGCTTGACCATTGTATGTAGTTATATTGAATTCAAACTATTAGTCTTCAAGTTATGGTCCGGACAAAAAAAAGCAATGAAAAAGCAACAAAGGGCAATAACTCTGTAATTACTTTAGAAAGAGTTATGTTTCTTGTGCACTGCACTTCCCCTTATTGTGTTTGACAATTGTAAGAAGTTGTTTTGAATTCCAACCAGTAGTTTTCAAGATATGCCCCGGACAAGGAAAAGTAACAAAGGGCAATAACTCTGTAATTAGTCAGGATAGAGTTATGGTTCTTGTGCACTGCACTTCCTCTCAATGTGCTTGACCATTGTATGTAGTTATATTGAATTCCAACCATTAGTCTTCAAGTTATGCTCCGGACAAGGAAAATGCAACTGACGTCTGGACCGACCGACCGACCGACCACCGGGTGACTCCTATATATCCCCCCAAACTTCGTTTTTGGGGGTATAATAACCAGTTATTGCACTAAGGTGATGATTTCTTTAGCTTTAAAGGCAAACAAACAAAAAAGACCAAACAATAGAAGAGCTGTCCATGTACTCAAATTAATATTCTCCCTTTCTCAGTGTTTGACAGTAAGAAAAGGGGGCATAACTATGTAAAAAGGTAAATCAGAGTTATAGGACCTGTGCCCACATCATGTTAGATAATCAAGGGTGTGAAGTTTCAACTCATTTTAGTAGTTTTGGAAATACCAACCTGCATATAAAAACTTAACCATAGTGTGACGCCAACATCGACACCAACATAGGGGTGCAAGAGTACAATAGCTCACCATATTCTAACCACAGAGGACTTAGTGTCGAACTTCTTAACACTATCAGTCTCAAAGGACTGTCACAACAACATCATGTTTTACATACCAAGCCGAAGATTATCTGTCGTCTTCATCAGAGGTATGATCAACATAAACATTAATTTCTGTCTCAATATCATCAAATAGTTCATCAATCTCAGTATGAGGGTGAAGTTGGAGGGAGGAGAGGGAAAGGTTGTCATGGAATATCGGTTCAGGACTGTGCCAACAGCCATATGAGAAATATATGAGAAAACCTGAAAGATATACATCTGAAAATCTAACCGTCAGCAAAATATATGACAAAAATTTGATATCTAGCCTTAAGCAATACATATGTGAAAAAATCTGATTACATAAATCTGATAACATACATCTGAAAATCTAGCCTGAAGCAATATAATTATATGAGTAAATCTGATAACATACATCTATAATGTAATATTCATATTATGAGAATAACCTGAAAAACATTCTATAACATAGTCTTCAGGTGGATTAAAAAGCTTTTGTTAGAGGACAAGAAGAGTATATACACATACATGTATGCTCCATATCATATAAGTAAATGTAAAATCTAAAAACTAAAGAATAAAGTACTCTACAAAGTTATCTATTTGCACAAATGTAGTATTCAGTACAGATAAATGTTTGAAAAATTTTCTCATACAGTTTAATATATAACCTTGCCTTTGTCCAATCTATGCATGTCCATTAGAAAAGAATATCAAAAGATGATCTTGTTATCAAAGGGAGAAAATTGCACTATAACTGAGCAGTTTTGCACGACGGATTTAGCAAGTTGTGCAATATATAGAGGTAAAACAAGTTTAAGTAGCTGATATACATGTACATGTATAGAACAATGCTATTGAAGGGAGACACAGGCAAAATTTTCATTTCTTAGTTTTGAATTTTTTCATTCATTATTCTGTAAATGTCATCAAATTGAATACACTGGACAGTCAAAGGAACAATATTTTTCTGCTTATAAAGAATAAAATGGTGGTTTCCAAACTCGACCCACTTGGGTCAGGTAATAGCTTTTAGATTTCACAATAGTTGTCACAGTGAACTCTGTAAACGTTAAAGAACATGTCAAATGAATGACTTAGACTTGTTTCAATCATACAATATCCACACCTGTTATTGTAACTTCCAGGGTTTGGTGAAGTCACATGACTTGTTTTAAAACTACTTTGTGAATCTGTCAGCGTCTAAATATGTTCAACATATATAAGATATATTTACCCTTCAAACCCAAAATATGTAGAGTTTATACAGAAATTCTTGCAGGGACTTTAAAAAATGTCATTTTAGCGTGATTTGAGTACATGAGATCAATATAATATTTTTGTCATCAATTTGCCTGAGTATCCCTTTAAAGGCAGTTAATCAGGCTATATATATGTATATATGGATATATTAATACAAACGAAGGATTACTGGAACATATATACTAACCTATTGCCATCCATACAGCAAACCGGATCCATGTCGCTTCAGGTAGACGTAGCATGAGAAATATATTAACAAATATACTAATACCCGGTAGAAATGGTAACCATGGTACCTGAAATAAATAAAACAACAAAAAGTTATTTTACATACATCAAAAGAACCTTAACACTTTATTGCGATTACTTGTAACATATCTTAACCCTTCTGAATTTTCTAAATGGACTTGTCCAACTTTCATTTTTAGGACTGTTCATTATCTGTTTTAGGTCAATCAAGATGGAAATATTAAGTTATTCAGCCAACAGTATAGAGCCATGTGTTCAGGTGCACAGATGTTCAGTCTGGTCTAATTCTATAATGATTGCTTGACAAATCACTAAAAATATAAACACTTAATATAATGAAAACAATTAAGGCTTATCCTTAAATGGACTTGTCCATCATTAAATCTGAAAAAAAGAACATTCTTCAAATGTTTTAGAAAATTAAAAATAAAAGTATGTAAAAACTGAAAATCAAAGAGTGTAGGCCATTCTAAGACTGCTTCCCACAAATGAAGGTAAGTTACTGTAGCAAGCAATTTTAAGTTAGCATTTCTGCTAAAAATTAATGTTTTAAAATAATCATTTGCAAAACAAAATCATATTAAAATACCTTAAATGCTACATCACTTTTATTTTGTGGTTGGCATGACAACGATATCAACAATATTAGCATAGCCAATGAAATTATCACAGTGAGAACAATAGCCCAGGCTTTACCAGCCGATATATCATCCTCTGCAAACTTCAAAAATATTGAAAAACCCACAGCCAAAAAACCTGAAACAAAGAAATATAAGTACAAATACACTGAAAACACTTAAGCTAGTTCTGCATTAAAACAAACTCTTGTCTGTTTGCTTGGATTTAATGCCAATTTCAACCCATTTTTAACCATATCTCGGCAGTCAGACCACCTAGTTGCCTTTCTTTGAAAGCTCTGTTCTTTAACATGGTAAATAGAACCAATATAGTATTGTTAGTGGTTGGTTACAGATCAAAAGAGCTACCTCCTGGATTAGTAGACTAGTGGCGGATTAACACTTCACAATGGATTTGATCTAACTTAGTTTATTTAGTCAAAAGCCTAATTGGTTATTTAGCATTTTCTAATTGTGGGCCAGATTGACAAGTGTCAAGTTGGGTATAGAATTGATGGTTAATTGACACTAAAAATCTACCAACTGATGCAGAAATACCTGAAAACGTACTGAAATGAGAAGGTTAATGATAAATTAAAACTATTATTGATTATTCTTATAATATAAGCTGGTGTTTTCACAAAAATGAATGACAACTTGCCCATATGGCTAGTGACAGCCAATCCTTAGCTCTGGGAATTGTAGTTTCACGCAATAAGTTTCAAATGTATTTTTCCTATACATTGTACTAGTCTAAATAAATCAAGTGACCCGTTGGACAGGGACAATATTGAACCAAGGGGAATGAATCATATCGTTTTGTAAAGGTCAATTTGGCAATGCTATTTGCTAGATATCTAAGCTCTAGACATTGAAGTTACACAAAATGAAACTTAAATGTGTTTTCTTATATAAGTCTATGTAACTCAAATAATCCCCGGGGCAGGGCCAATTTTGATCTCAGGAAGCCCAAACCTTTGTTCTGCACATCATTTCATTATCAAATAATATTTCTGCCAAAAGGTTATAATTTCTTGCTATTGGTTCAAAAGATACAGAGTGGACACGAAATTTTGTAAATCATACAAAATGATTATTGTGACCTTGACCTGAGAAAAGGTCAAACTTACCCACTGCATTATGATTCACATTTCTGCCAAATAGTTTTTTGTTTCCTTCCGGAGGTTCAAAAGATAACAGACTGAACATGAAATTGCTAACACACTGAGTGAAGGACGGACAGACACATAACCATATACATGTAACATCTACATGTTGAAATTTTAGGGCCTATCAAAGTTAAACCCACTTTTTGCAAAATGAAATGATTCTAAACATCCTTACTAAATATTGTTACTGCATATGCTGAGGTTTTTTCTGTAACACTAGATGGATCTATATTTCTAAAATTAAATGCAGTTGATATCACAGATAATTCATCATGATCACTGTTATGTAAAAGCTTGTTTCTATCATCTAAACCTTCCAGCTGACCGTCATCCTGATCAAGGTCACTTTGAGGCCTGAAAAAGAAAAATACATTTATCTTTGGTTATATTTTGATGACAGTTAAGGACATATAATGACTTTCCAGCTTTTATTGGTTCAGACATGCCATGCAATTCTGTCAATGCCTAACTTTATTTAAGTAGATTAAAAGGAAGAAGACTGTCTTCATTTACAAAAGGTAAAATGGTGAAAGGATACAGATCCTGACCAATAAATCAAACCTAACCTATAAATCAGGCAGTACTGAGTTCATTGAAAAATGAGATTCACTTTCCTCTTTTACAATCCATGCGATTACTGAATAACGTTCCCAGTAACCAATAATATGTATTTTCAATATGAATGGTTTATTGGATCATTGATTCTGTACATTTCTGTGAGTGTTATTCATCTCAACTTTGATACAGCTAGAGATTTAGGCCCAGTATCTCTTTCTTCCAATCAAGTAAATGCATGTCACTATTTTGTATTGTTGATGGTTGTAAAAGGGTGATTTCTGTCCATAGAAAATTGTGCATTAATCAGAGAAATACAATTCTACTGATGCATGATTTAAGGTATTACCATCCTAACGGGCACTATAAGGAACTGAAAAATTTATATCATAGGTCAGATATGTACCTTAAAGTAAGTTTGCAAAATTTAAACAAACTTTACCATATGGAAATCGAGTAATGGCCACTTTTAAGAACTGAAGCTAGGCTGTATGAGGGCCCTTTTTCAGAAATGAGTAACCTTTAAATAATCTGCAATAACATTCTAATGAAAAACGTTTTCCTGTTAATTTTTGATAAGAAACAAATAGTACTATTCAGCTAACAATCAACATAAATAAAATGATGGTTTCTACCCAAAATTTATAAAATATGTATAAAAATGTTACCCTACCCCACCCATTTTTTAAATGTGTTTGACAATTTTCCTACTTAGGGAGCCTAATTTAAAAAATCCTTAAAACTTATCCAAATGAGTGCCTGTTTTCAAAGTTTCCCTAAATTTTTAAAAAAAAGTATATTGGTTGATCTTGTAAAATATTAAATACATTATACTTTTACCGTCTACTTTTGATTTTATTACACTTTGAAAATATCATGTACCATATTTATTACTAGATTTAGCATTATTTAGCCAATAAATACCTATATAAATTAAATTATAAAAACATAAACACTTTTTTCTACCATAAATGGATAGAGAGATACATAAATAATGTAAAAAGAAATAAAAGAAAGAAAAAAAAGTTAACCCATTTGAGGTTTGAACCCATGGCCCTCAGTTTCAATGTAGTTAACATTAGTTCTAGCCTATTAATTTTCAAAGTGGAGGTAAAGCATAAGGATGGTAATACCTTAAACAGTTATTAACATAGAGGATATTGAATGAGTGTAGGTTTAATACTAAATTTATTGAACGAGTTGAATAAAATCATATTATGCGAGCCTCTGGTGAGCATAATATTGTTTTATTCAACGAGTTCAATAAATTTAGTATTGAATCTACACGAATATAATATTCTATTTATCACATATATAAAATAAGAACGGTAAACTGTTAACAAGAGTCATTTTTCTTTGACGCGCCTATAGTGTAACGCTAACATTAGCACGCTTTAACGCTATGTTTATAGTGCAAATGACATGACGTCAAAGTGTTATTACACTAGTGTAATATCGTCTAGTGTAATATCGTTTTTATTAAATGGCTTTATTACACTCCTGCGCCGCGGTTTATGTGATAAAAGATGTTTAAAAAACTTATAAATGTCATTTTCTTAAACTTGGTATTTAAACATTATGCTTATTGATCGATCGGCTGTCATTTGAATGTGCCAACACCCCTAGATAAGTCGGTGGTTGCTTGTCCCCTTGTATAATGTCCCAGGTCTCAACCCATCTTAAAAACATTTTGATCAAATACACATAAAATCTTCTGGCACGTCTGAAGATGCATGAGATGATATCATCTAAAGAATTAAAACAAGGCCTGTTGGCAGACAGCGTGCTCCTATTTTTTCAGTGCTGAATAATTAAAAAAATAATAGAAAAAGGGGCACAACTTTACAATAAATTATTTAAGGATTATCAGACATCATAATCTGCCCTTTTAAAATGGTGTCCTTTTATGACAATATACATGTTTACATAGTTTGAATTGAAAAAAAGCTTAAAAAAACTTAACCAATATTGACACAAACGACAACACTGATGGAAAGATCTTTGAAATGTGGAGCTAAGAAACATCCTTACACATTAGTATAACTTCCTTTTGATTCATCTATTTCTCCTATATTGTGCACCCTGTATCTCAATAAAAGTACGGACACAGCCACCATGGTGTAAGCTAACAAGGTCCCTATGGACAT
The DNA here is from genome assembly GCF_026571515.1 of Ruditapes philippinarum. NCBI lineage: Eukaryota > Metazoa > Mollusca > Bivalvia > Venerida > Veneridae > Ruditapes > Ruditapes philippinarum. Next base: position 159,519 of record NW_026861418.1, on the reverse strand, counting down.
CATGTGTATTAATTTCTTCAGGTCAAACAACATTGCCATCACACCTTTAATATAGAATAAGTAAAGCAATGGTTACAAAAGTAAAGCAATGGCTATAAAAGTAAATCAATGGCTAAAAAAAGTAATTAAAAAGCAAACGCTATGAAAGTAATGAAAATTAAGAGAAGGCTATAAAAAGTAGAGCAAAGACTATGAAAAGTAGAGCGAAGATTGTGAAAGTAATCTCGCTATGAATGTAAAGTAAAGGCTATGATATGTATAGCAATGGCTACAAAAAGATTATGTTAAAGTAACAAATTGCCCTATACATGATTTTCAGCCTTAACGGATAACGATAGCCGGAGACGAACAACGGACAGATATTTGGGGGAATTATCTCAAAATACATATTATTCTTTAAAGTGCTTACAAGTCCTATAACCTTTTTATGACTGGTAATGTAAGTACAAATATATACAATTTATTGAAGAACATTCCATTTGTGTCTCCATGCACTTGAAATTGAACTGTAACGTTTAATTTCAGCTATAACGTGTTCAATACATACACGGTATTATACTAATATTCTGTTATGTTTAAGGCACTTTCTTCGTTGAGGCTCATGTTTACGGCGAATTTGAGCTGACGTGCATGGTGTCTTATTATATTGTCATTATTCGGATAATTTTGTGTCGGCAAGTAAAACGCACTCTTCTGGAAATGGTAAAGCTGTGCCGATCTGAGGTAACATATGTTACTGCTGGTCATCGTCATGATGACCAAGAAACCCACTTTATATATATATTATAGTACAATGACATTAAACTTTTATTTGTGAAAGAATTGCATGGTACTGTCGATGTCCCGATTAAAACTGTTCCTGTGGTTTATTCATAGAATAGATAAATACAGAATCCCTAAAGAAAGCCCGGCCTATTCATTTCATGAGAGGTTCCATCAATAGCTCCTACAGCTATTGGATTTCTTTTCCAAGTTCCCCTCATAGCTAACCACAATCGATCCAGTTGCCAAACGACAAATGTTTTTAGATAAGCAACCTTATTTCAATTGTCACACTTGGCACTGATATGTTGAACAATGACGACAGCATCATAAACGCTGGGTATGTTCGAAACCACATAAACACAAGAAGAACCCTGTTTCATGCAGAAAGTTTATGAGGCCTGTATGATGAAAAACGAAGAGTATCTAACAAATCTTAAGATGTCTTAGGAGTTTCCCCGGTCACTTGGGAAACAAGTATCGATTGGAAGAAATCAAAGAAAACACATTTCTGCCGCCATAAGTGTCTTCAACGATTCCAAAGAGTCTATGCCTTATATTAAGTATCGGGTTAGGCGGTGGTCGGATAAGTTCTAAAATCATGCAAATGAGTCCAAAATAATTGGTGATACCTGGGGGTGACTTAACCAACGCTGGTATAAAGTCACTTATTGATCTGATTGATTCATTGTCCATTGTTACCTAAAATTAGAGACAAGATTCACTTCAATATATTTTTACATTCGTTTTCATTTGATATAATTGAAGTTTAAAATAAATGTAACCGTGCTTCATAAATTATTATTATCTTTTTTGTACCGTTATATTGTACAATTTATCAGTCATATATAGCCAAAATTCCAGCACGGAATTCATGTGGTCTATGTAACACAAATGTCTTTTGATAATATATATCAAAAGGAAAATGAAAGGCGGAAATAATGTTGTTTTTTTCAGCTTTGGGTCCACAAATGTGAAACCCCATCTATTGGAAAGACATACATACAATCATACAATTATGCATAGTCAAACAAATATATAAAGAAAATCAGTAGAAAAAAACTAGAAAAAAGGAAATATGTGATATGATACAGTTTCATAATTTTCACATTACATTGATAATATAATTTATAAATGCGATTATATAAATATTCGTTAGCAGAAATTTGTAATACTGTGGTTAAATAATTCTACTATATGATATTTATAAACAGATGATTTTGTGAGATAGTTTTACATTTATTTATATATTGTTATTTTCTCATCCTTGTCACCTCAGTGCTCACAGTTAGAAAAACCTAAACGAAAAGTGTATACGAAAAATAGATAAGGGCTTGCTTTGGATTATGGTTTAGAAAATGACTAAAAAAATATAATATGAATGTATTATGTTATGTATAGTTCACATAATTAATTACATAGTAGGTAGAGTTATTAACACCATGGACAAGGATTATCCTAAATAAAATAAACCACAATTCCATGTCTCCTAACGGAATAGTTTATCGACATGCTTCTATTATCAGAGAATCTTTGTGTAGCTTTTCAATGTGTCTCATAAAGAAGGATAACTGCTATAATTTACCTAACATATGTTAACAAATTTACTTCCCTTTATTAGAACAACAAAATTGCTTAGTTTTTCTTCCTGGTTTAAGGTAATTTTTCAAAATACACAATTACATATTACATAAAAAAGATTTAAACAAATAATAGTAAAACCAGCTGGAACTGTCTCCGCCTACTCTATCGTGGACCTGAATTCAACCAGAGCACGACCAGGGGCATAAAAGCTCAAAAACGGTCTTCCTGCGGCAACGCACGCTCCAGGCCGTGCACCCTCGACCCCTAAAGAAGGTCGGGAGTCAGGAGTATCCCCGTTTTCACGATGAGTCAAACATGTATGCGACAGCTCCATCAATCTCAAAATCTAAATAATTTAGTATGGTGATGTAGAAACAACATACATGTACCTTGTTTTAGATTATAACAATTTCTACCACATGATTAAAGAGAGTAAATATCATCTCTATTGGAAGTGTGTAATATATATTTATGATAAACTGGTGGCCCGAAGCTATTTTTTATGATGTATCACCAAAATATATGTATTACATTAAAATGAAAGAAGACTATAAGGAAAAAAAAACACTCTACATGTATATGACACGTCTCTGACTCTTGGCGGTATTATAGTTTATCTTTTTTTAAAATTGTTATAAATATTAAATTTCCTTGTGATTTAATGCGAGTTAAGAGTATATTCAGGTAATTATTCAATTAGGACCTGTAATATTCACAAGAGTTTGATAAGAAGACCATCTATTATTAAATTGTTAACTAAATGTTAGAAACAATTTTGACTTTAACTTCTTATAAACAATGTAAAATCAGATATATTTCTAGCAAGTCACATATACTGTCATACCGTATTTTATGCACTGTAAATAAGGAGAAGGCCTTTATAAGCTCAGCTTTCGGACGCTATCCTTTTTCAACATATCATGTTTGTATTGTGTACATTATTGTCTGTATTGTGAATTTGTTCGAAATAAACTTTCTACATTATAATGAAAAACTAACGTATTATGAAAGTTTGTATATTGAAGTTTTGGTTATCATACCTTCACGTGTAAATAAAGAAATATAATATTTAATATTTATCCATTTTCTTTGGATCAGTTATACTAAAAAGAACTTCTTTTGAGACTTCATAATCTGTAACATTCGGACATCTAGATTTAATGAAATTGTGTCTGCTAAAATTGAATAACATACCGACAGTCATAAAAAGATGTAAGGTTGTTTCGTTATTTTCCCTACAAAAAGAACACGTATTGTCAAATTTGATTACAATCTTTGTTTAAAAAGTATTTGTTGCTAGGATTCTATTAATTAATTTGTACTAGAGGTATCTTAAGTTAGTATCTGACGTAATTTTGTGAACAGTTGTATAAACTTTTTTCCATTCAAAAGTTTTGGGTAATAATAGTTCATGTTTCTTGAGATGTTGGGTGTTTTCATTGTTTACTTATATTTCATAAAAAGGATAACAGCCTTCTATTTTTTGTGTGACTACTTGAATTTGTTTGGGAAGGACTGGTTTCAAAGTATTACATGTATTATAAATTTCAAGTTTAACTCTAAAATTCGTTAGGGATCTTAAAAGTCCCTCGTATTGCAGGAAATTTATGTTTATTTGTAGAATATTTTGTATAGATTGTAAACTATGAAGTTTACCATCATTATCTATCAAATCAGCAACAAATGTTATACCTTTTTATCGCATTGTTTGGAACTTTTCCTTTGTTCTTACTAACCCATTATACTCGGTACACTTCAATGAGCATTTGAAAACTGTATTGATATATAACAGTACATTTTTTTCATTGATTCATATTGGAAAAAAACTCGACTGTTATATATCGGTTGAGTATTTTTCGCATTTTGTATATATCAATGCAGTTTCCAATGGGGCAGTGGTAACGACAATTCCCAGAAGCAAAGAAAAAAATGGAACCTATAAAATAAAATAAATATATAAATACAATGAAAAATATTAATAAAGAGTATTAATGAAATGAAATCTACTATTACTTAATGAATAGGTACATCCGCTGAATGAATTATTTCCACTGAAAAAATCTCTTTAATCTTGAATCAATCTTGGTTACAGTTTACAATCCGCATCTAACATTGGATGCCTTTTGTATATTTTTTTGCGGCAGCGAAAACAACTTGAAAAAACTGCCTTATCATAAATAATTGTAATGTAGCTAACGATTTATTTATTTATTTGTTTGTTTCTATTACAAAAAAGACAACATTATGTCATTGCAATAAAACAGTTATAGTATATGAAATGAATATATACATGTAACACTGGCTGGGGCGACATCTCTGGATGTTTCTGCAAAAAAAAATTGTCTCGGCTTTACGGCCTCGCCATTTTTTATCAGAAACACCCTTTGATGTCGCCACAACCAGTGTTATATCCTCGTAACTAACACGTTCCATGTACTATAACTATTACTTGAGAAAAACAGATGAGCCTCCGACCTTCTCTGTTGGATTAAACATGATAGGTTGCTTAACATATTCTATTCTTCCCAATATGTTATTTGAACTTTCGGATTAAATATAGTCCATGACCCGCGCAGTCTGATCAGGACCCATGCTGTTCGCTGTCAGTTTCTGTACTTGTTATAGGGATTGTAAGCGAAAAGCATGGATCCTGATCCTGATCAGAGTACGTCTGACTCAACCAAATTTTAAAGATTGAATGAAGGATTTTAGTTCAATCATTTTTAAGCCACCTTCTGAAATCGGTTTAATAATAACTTCTCGTTTTATCTTGTCTTTTGAGTTATTCCAAAGAATATTAAATGTAGAGATTCTAGTTCTTTAATTATTTCGTTGAGCGGATTTGGAAGATAAATAAGTGGATGATTGATTTTTGATAAAGCCAATGTTTTAATAACAGTTATTTACCCATAAGGGGTTAGAATTCTGTTCGACCATTGCTGTAATAATATTTTATATCTGTTTTTGGCTTGAAGCCACGGCTGCAATCCATTGTTTTGAAAAAGTTGTTCCGGTTAGGTGGTTTCCTGCTTACATTTGTTAGTGCATGATTGAACGGGAAACCAGCTGCAATCATGCCAATCGCAACTTTTCGGCCCTTTCCGTCACTCTTTGGATTAATGTTAATAGCCGAGGTAGTTCCGATTGCAATCGTGACAATTCGGGCGATTACGTCATACTGCGGAATCAGACGAAGTAATATTACGGAAATCTAAGCTATTTTAGTTACTTCGGTAATACCAGTTTATTTATATAAATAGGATTTCTATTTTTACTTTATTTTGTTTCAGTTCTTTTTCAAGACGCAAAAGTTAGTTTCTTTTATAATTGGTTTTTGACTTTATTAGTTTTAAACAATAGAGTATGGTTACTGTAGTAGTATTCCGTCTCCAAAGGGCGGTCCTGCTTGACCGATTTATGCAGAATATTAGTGCATGATCAAGTTATATTTAGATCTACTGACAGAGTTTAAACGTCTTGGTGAGGTAATCTAAAAATAGCCCATGCATGTCATTAACCTTACCACGTGCTGTTCTCCTGTGTTGTCGGTATATCTGTAATCATAGATATTTTAGGTGTAACATAGTTGATACATGCTTATTAATTGGTAGTCTTTTAGTGCATTTACTTGTCTCTAAAGCTGCTATATAACTGCAAAAACTAATGACTATGTCTGCGAAAAAAAGTGGAAATGAAATGTGCACACTTGTTTCACTTCAGTATGATAGATTGATCTCCACGTATCTCCAGCCAATGTTAGTATTTTTACGTTTGATTATTTTCTTTATTAGTTTTATACAATAGAGAATAGATTTCGAATCGTTTTTGACAAAAAATATTCGTGTTTACCAAAAAAAGTTGTTACTGTTATCGTTAGCATGTTCCCGTTCAGTTATAATCAGTGGACTTCTAGGTCCCTATTTGGTCCAAATTTGCACGCATAACACTGGTGCTCAAACATATGGGCACAGATGCTCGTTTAGTCTTGGGCTTACCCTACCTATCCCTTTAAAAGTGAAACTAGTTTTTTTTTTCGAGAAAAAAAATAAATTATACAAATACCGTAATTCAAAAAAAATTGTGATAATAAATTGAAACCAAAAAAAAAATTTAAACGGAAGGGATGATGGCACAACTGAGCAAGCCTTTCCTTTTAAAAGGAAACTTTATTTCTCGTTATAGTTAAGATTGATTATCTCATTCAGATTGAGCGAGTATTTGATTACAAGAACATTAAAATTTTCATTTTACCATGCAATATTTTCTTCTTTTTGAAATTTAATATCACTACCCTTCATGCTTCCAAACCAAATAACCTTAGTTTTTTTCTTTATTGCTGCGAAGGCCGGAGGCATTGGCATAGAATTACAATATAAAAAGCGCATTTTTCAAAGATTTGTCTGTACCATCAAAGGGCAGAGACGTGTCGTTTGCATATTGTGAGACAAGGTTTTCTTTATTGCCTATTTTGATACCAGTAATATTTTCATTTTTACGTATTATGAGGGCCAATATTTCTGAACAGAGTATGAAGATATACGGGGATAGGGGGTCTTCCTGTATGCAGCCTCGTTTTATAATGAACCATTCAGAGATTTGACCGTTTATTTGAATACAGGAATTTATTTTCGAATAGAAAACTTTAAACCATTTTTAATGGAGGAACCAAATTTAAAAGTCTAACGTTTTATGTATGAATGACCACTCTAGACAATCAAACGCGTTTTCAAAATCAATTAGCAATAGTGAGCCTGGTATTTCATTATTTTTTTTCTGTATAATGAAAAAGATCATATTAGCTCCTTGTGTTTTCTTCTATAAAGCGACCAAGAATAAAACCAGTTTGGACCTCTTTTATTAAAAAAGGAAGAACTTTCTTAAGTCTGTTTGGAATACAAACCGACGCAATTTTGTAAGAGATATTTAATAAGAAGATTGGACGCCAATTTTAAATGAATCTTTTATCCTTTTCCCCTTTAGGGATACAATTAATAACGCCCTCTTTTTGTGTTACAGATCATTCATAATTATCAAAACTGTAATTAATAGATCGAATGTAAAAATCCCCAATTTCTTTTAAAAAAAAAAATGTAAAATTCAGCTTTAAATCCAACTGAACCGGGGCTCTTAGAATTTTTCAAATTTGAAAGGGCGAGAGATGCTTCTTTTTTCGAAATTTTACCCTCCATCAAGTTCATTTGATTAACAGAAAGTTTGGGAATACCATTAATGTTTAAATGTTCATGAAGGTTAACATATGTGACAATTCTTTCAGAATAAAGATCTTTGTCAAAATTCTTTTATAATTTCTTCTTCGGTTTTAGTTGTTTCCCCATTAGGTTTTACTAAATTTGGCATACATTTGCTAATATTGTGCTGGTTTTTCTCCTTTGACAACCACAATTGCCTTTGACCATTTTTAAACCCTTTTGTCTCTCTTATTGTATTCAGCTTCGTCGTTGTAGTTTGAATTTCTTCATTATTATTTTGTTTTTCTGCAGATTGTTTAGTTTTTCAATAAGGTCTTTTTCTCTTTTATCGGATTGCTTTTTTAAAAAACTGGAGTATGAAATTGATTTACCAGATATTTTCATAAGTAATGCTACACTGTAGCTCGCCGAGCTTACACTGCTAGGAAGTGTATCATAAGGTTTTAATGTTTATTCAATTAAGTATTAACGTTTAACCCGCTGGCCCGCCAGCCCGTCCACTTCACAATGCTAGCCCGCTACACTGTTAGCCCGCCCACTTCACACTGCTAGGAAATGTATCATAACGTTTTCATGTTGAATCAGTTATGTTTTAGAGTTTAACCCGCTGGACCGCCAGCCCGTCCAGTTCACACTGCTAGCCCGCTACACTGACAGCCCGCCCACTTCACGCTGCTAGGAAATGTATCATGAGTTTTTCATATTGATTCAATTAAGTATTAAAGTTTTTTTTCGCTGGCCCGCCAGCCTGCCCAGTTCCAACTGCTTGACCGTTACACTGTCAGCCCGCCCACTCCACACTGCTAGGAAATGTATCATGAGGTTTTAATGTTGATTCAATTAAGTATTAAAGTTTAGCCCGCTGGCCCGCCAGCCCGCCCAGTTCACACTGCTAGCCCACTACACAGTACAAGGACTTTGGTTGTGGATCCCAACTCTGAGTGTGCTATCCAGGGTGTACTTGATGACCAAGTTGGGATCAGCATGCAAGGTGTACTCGTTGGTCACCCTGAATTGGCACACAAGGGTGTTTTGGTCTCAAAAGCTCTTGTTACTTGTTTGCCAGATCATCTTGTTTATGTTAAGATTTTGAACCCTGGCAATGAGATCTTTCATATACAGAAGAGTACATTTTTAGCTAAGTTTGAACTATGTGATAACTGTTGTTGATTTCATAGCTAATGTTTTAATGTTGAAATTGGTATTTCATTAATTTGTTTCACTGATGTGACAAGAATTTCAATTATTATGTAGTTACAAACATAATATTCTATGTATTGTTTGACAGATTTTTATTGGTAATGTGCCGTGATATTCACTTTTTAGACGGTATGATTTTAAGTGCCATTAATGATGTCATATGTCATATTTTCATTGCCATTGATGATGTCATATTTCCATTGCCATTGATTATGCCATATTCTCATTGCCATTAATGATGCCATATTTCTCATCAATTATATTATTGTTGATGCTATTAAACTCTTGATGCCTCTTTTTGCAAAGTGCTTTCAGTACCAACAGTAACCTTTTAGATTTTGTACCATCATTCAAAATATATTCCTACCTACAGTATTAATTACTTTGAGAACATACAATTTGCAGTTATATTTTGTAAATATAAATGGTTTTGAAAATGTTTTTTTCCCTGTTGCTGGAAAATGATCATTTTTTATTGCAGTATAATGTTTGAATTGTCACATTTTCACCTAAACTGTATCTGACATTTTCTGTTGTGATGATTCATTGTTATGTACTTAATTGTGATGTTTGTATTCTGCATCTTACAGTATTTTGATTGATTTGTTCTAATGGGTTTACCAAGAAGGACAACTCTTGGGAGTTTCTTTCAATTTGAATTCTTCATTGCACTTTAAGCCCTCAAGATTTGTTTCCCTTGATTTTACCAAACTTCACAGTGTTCTGTGATATGTGACTTTGCATTACATTCAAATATTGTTTGCTGTAATAAGACTATAGATATACAAGTTCTTGAAACTCAAAGTATATTCTTATGCCATAATTGTTGTAAAAGCAATTTATTGTTGAATTGTGTTTAGTTATTGATGGTTGATGCAAAATGTTTGTTATATCTTTTTGATAAAATGAAGTTGACTGCATACTTTACTTATTCTAGGCAATTGTTGAGTATGGTTGGTTCAAATATACAAAAATCTGGAAATAAAGTGATCTCTCGGAAGCATTAATACAACAAAATTGCAAGAGAACTGCAGACTCGGTTTGATTGAGTCTGTACATGAGGGATAATGTAAAGTGCAACATCCCTCACGCCCCCTAGCACCGGCTTGAGCGGTATTCATTTATCAACACTTAATAGTGTTGGCATCAATGATCCCGAAGGACAAGAAAAATATAACAACACTGGAGTGAATCACGGGGCAACTTTTTACAGCTGCCACACAGCACTTGACACCTGATGTTGTGAAGTACTAGTATAAAAATCTGGAAACACAAGTTTCATGTTTCTTGAGACTTACCGTGTATTTTCCATGCATAATTTCATGGGGCAATGTATTATAGAATTATGTTCAGTCTCAGAGTTAACTAAGTTTGTGGTGATTAATCACTTTGCTTACACAGTGCTATCAAGTTTTGTCTTTTGATATGATGTTTATATTTGCCAATGTTTAATGCGCTCAAGATGTAAAAGGTCATATGGTAATTTCTTAAAAGTCAATTATGGCTTTGCAAAAAGATGTTCCATGTTACACTAACCGTCTTTGCATTAAAGTTGCCATTGTAGTTTGATATTGTTCTCAGTGAAGATTTGTTATAGTTCACTTAGTTTAGTTATGTTTCCAGTTGGTCTAGTCAGTATCTAGCCTTGCATCTTTCTACATGATATATGTTGACAAATATATTTACTTTGGATCTAACATTTGCTAATGAGTAAAGGTTAGTCGTTGAGATGTCTGCCAGTATGTTTATCTGTCCTTGGTTTGGCCAGCCTTGGACGTTTATGTGTGAGTGTATGTCTCTTTATGGCTGACATGTCAGATGACATTCATTTTCTCATTTATGCAATATTTTTGGCTTTTCAATTCGTACCATTCATCCATGTTTTTGAACGACTGCTTGTACATTTTCTGTATGCCTTATTGCGATGTGTCATCAGAATCTACCCACTGATTGGAAAATTGGTTGAGCAATTTTGTTTTCAGCTGGGGATGTTATATTCCTGGATGTAGTGGGTAGAGTCTGTTGAACATCACAAATTAGTGTTGTCACACCTTTAGTTCGAACTAAAAATTATATTTTTTGAACATTGTGTCTGTATGCAAGTTGGCAATCAAGTGTAACCGTGGTGGAAAACAAAATAAAAAGATCAATGAAATTTTAAAAAGACTTTTAATACAACTCCCCAATTACTTAGAAAACGACACTTTCCAGTTGTCGCAGTAATTTTTATATAGGCTGATAGCAATTTGTAAATCGTTTGCTGACTCATATAAAATAACAGTGTCGTCTGCATATAGAATGATAAACAATGCCAAGTACTTCTTCATGAAATGTTACACCTTCTGTACTATTACAATTTGCAAAATAATCATGCAAATCATTCAAATAAAAGAAAAAAGCAACGGCGATAGATTAGTAATGAAGTTGTGTAAATAAGAGACTTCTCGCTAATTGCGACTATTATCGTTGCTTAGCAACGTAATAACAACACGAACGAGCGTGTCATACACAGCTAATAATTTGTATTTTAATCATTACCATGCTAAATATCTTCAATCTGGACAAAGCCATACATCATCTTTACTGGAATTTTTCAAATTATGTACTGACTTAAAAGCAAAATTTGCAAACCACGATCAGAAGGCACAGGTGTGTTGGTGGGTTTTCGTATGCACCGGTCGCATAGGTTGATTCATCCAGTCAGCAGACAAATTGTTAAATATATACCCAATACAAAGAAAGAAACAAACAAAAGTAAACAAGCAATTATCATAGTATTGCAAGCAATCCATAAGTCCCCTACCGGTTAGAACCCCAGCAACATTCTGATGGGCCACTGGCCATTCAATTTTACCAGTGAATGAATGACATGAATGAACTTAAATCTTTTGAGTTCTAAGTTTGTCTATATGACTGTAATGTGTTAAGTTTCCATGCCTTGTAAGGAAATTATGTTAATACAACCTTGTCATATTATTACGATGTGAGATTTTAAAGTAAATCCTACAAGGAATGAAGAAGTTGGAGTGAAAAATACCAATTTCTCGAAAAAAATGTAAATTCAAGGGGGACATAATTCTGGAAATAGTCTTGCTAGAGTATTTAACCTTCTCAAAAATGTTGAGTGATAATAAGAAACATATATATGAAGTTTGAAGTAGATACATTAGGAAATAAAGAAGTTATTTAAAAAAGACAACATTTTTTTCCATACAAATTCTAAGTTCAAGGGAGGTAATACTGATAATTTTTGTGCTAGAGTTGTAAACCTTGTCACATATGATGTGGTTGATGACCAGAAACTTATATTTAAAGTTTGAAGTAAACACCTTAAGAAATAAAGAACTTATAGTGAAAAAGCTGAAAAATTTAAATCAGAAATCTTGAAATTCAGGCTATTTGTTGCCATAGCAACCATAATTTTCAACATAGGAAGAAAGGAAAAAGATGTGCATAATCTCCAGACTGCCATCTACCCATATTTTAAGTTTCATAAAAATATTTTTAGTACTTTTTGAGTTATCACTGGATCCAGTTTATGTGTTAAATTTGCCATATTTTCAGACTATTTGTTGCCATAGCAACCAGAATTTTCAACATAGGAAGAAAAATAAAAGACGTGCATAATCTCCATACTGCCATCTATCCATATATCAAGTTTCATAAAAATATTTTCAGTACTTTTTGCGTTATCGCGGGATCCAGTTTTGTGGACTGACGGACTGACAGACAGACGGACAGATGGACAGACAGACGGACGGACAGACGGACGGAGGGTAAACCTAAAGTCCCCTCCGGTTAAACCGGTAGGGGACTAATAAGACTACGTATTTTAACGTTTAAGATCTTTACGACTATGAAAGAAAATAGTTTATTTTAAAATACCACGTTTACTTTTTTGTTATTTAGAACATAACAGTGTAGAAAATTGTAAAACGATTCAATAATATTGTATGATGATCATAGAAACTAGTAGTTTGAAATATGTATATGCACTAAACTGTTATAACAGTGCACCAAAATCACTGATGTTCAAACTGATTGTCTTGACTAACAAACGCTCGCACGCTTCGCACCAAATATCTATTGCGCTCCTTTGACACCCCAGGCGTAATAACTCATGGACGGACACCTGAACTGAACCGGAATCCTGGTTACTTCGAGACTTGAATCAACTGTTTCTCGATTTCGGGTGTTATTCTGGCCATCAGCGCAACCAGTGTATCTGACTGGAACCGGATGTGCTGGAATTTTCTATCACAAGAAAACGATAAAAAACCGTATTAACAACTGTTACAAACTTAATTCCTAATGATTATGCCTCTATAAATCAACAATATTAAATATTATTCTGTACACATTTAAAAACATTTTAGTTAGAAGAATAAAACAACTTGGACAGCTCCGTCAACATGGTCACGTGACTGAATTTCACATAGTTGTTACTGTCAGTTTGTGAAATCATAAAAAGATCATCCTTACCTATAAATTTAATTTAATTATAGAAGGAATGATGTAGAATTTATTTAACATTTAAATCTTTTACTGGATTTGGCTTAAATATACTCTTTAAGGAACATGAATACGTTCTAATTGTACAGTATGGACATTTTTGACTTCATGATATTTATTATAAAAATGTAGGTAAAGTAAATTAGAGTTACTGGTAAACGATAAATAGAAACAATACATCCTTACACTTTCATGTATAAGATATTTTCTTTTTCTACGGTACAACAACTCCGACTTGAAAGTAAGGTACTACTACAAACCGTTAGACCATTATATCATTGTAAATTTGCTATAAAGATACTGAGTGTATAGACAAGGCAGGTGTCTAATTAACTTGATTCTGCAATGTACAGTCTACCATCGACTGCACAGCGTCAGGTCCGTTTGTCCCTTTACCATCTGGACCTATCGTTTGACCTTCGTCATTCAGGAAGTTGAGTTGTTGTAGGATGTCATCCAGTCTGGATTTTACTCAGGGTTTCAAAGTGTATTGGGCCGATCTGGTGAGAGAAAAAAAGAGGCAAACTGACATTCTGACTGAAGGACAAACTTTTCTTCAGTGTCTCGCGTGGCAACACTACGCCGTACATGTATACCCTCATTACCTATGAAATAACAAAAAAGAGATCCATAGTTCGTTACATTAAATAAATTTCATAAAAACACAAATAGCGACATTTCATTAATAAATTCGGTTTCATATCGACTCCAGGTCTTATTTTGGTGTCCAGACAACCAAAATGAGTTTTATGAGCATAACAATAGGAAACATCATCGTGGCGAATTCGGAAGTTCAATTTCTATTTGAATGAGAAACTCCGCCTACACATCATCCGTAAAACATACATGACTTTAGGTAGCAGTCCTAATTTAACGGTATATTTCCGCATTGTAACGGATATTGTCATACAAATTTAATCTGTTTTATAAGATGATTATTTTTCTTAACCCAAAACCAAGTGCGTCGTGAAGCTTAAACGGTTAAAATGCGTTCGCACAAGACATTCATATATTTGCTGTGTTCTGTATAGCAACTTTAACACCGTGACGTAGCGCATACACGAGCTGATTATAGTCTTCATTTGCATGTTAAAATTCGTATACGAGCTTTAGTGTTACCTTTGGTTTTTCCATTTAAAATCCTAATTAATGAACAACATTAGATGAGATTTACAACGATACTGTTCAAAAGGTTAATGGAACTGTAGAATGCTTGGTTTTAAGGCCGACTGCAAAAAATATTTCTACATATTTATTTATTGTAGCTTTAAACATAAATTAAAGTGACATTATGCCTACCCAAGTATAAATGGTGGATGAAAAGGTCAAAGTAAAACAACTTAATTTGATTATAGAAGGAATAAAATAGAATTTATCTAATGTTAAAATATTTTAATGTGCTGGAATTAAAGTGACGTTATGTCTATCCAAGTATATATAGTTGGTGAAAAGGTCAAAGTCAAAACAACCTGAGATTTTTCCATAATAGGTTTCAATTTTAAATTATAGATGATAGTCACAATAACTTCCATAGATATCCTTCGGAATATGTCGTTAATGCTCCGTTGGTAAAAAGCGTGGGGCAGGCTTTTTATATTTCAGGCAAATTATCATACTTTATCCTTGGCAATTTTCATAATCTACTATTTTCAATGGCCGTTATAATAGTCAATCTTTTTAAATATATTGTCAATTGAACTCGACCAGACAGATTGAGCGTAATTTACCTTATTAAAGCAACGATCTTCATAATTACGGTAAAAAAATCAAGATATCACCTGAATAGGTAACAAATGGTAGATCTACTAGTTAATGCTTTTTAATTCTTGAATTCGTTCAATATATGAAAATAGAATTACGCTTCAAACCCAAAATATATAGTATTTATACAGAAATTCATGCTAGGACTTTAGAGAATGACATTTTAGTAAACATCAATTTACTATTTTTGTCATTCATTTGTCTAAGTATCCCTTTAATTAATTCTATAACATATACTTTATACTCGTAGATATAATTACTTCAAACTCCTCCTCAACCATATAAACTTTTCTTAAAATTCCGACGTAGGTAAACTTAAAAACTTCAATAACACACGATAAAAAGCATGTCCGTGTTAACACGTGTTTACGCAAGATGAGTGACGTCATTTGAATCGCTGTAGTGCACTTTTATTACCGTTTTTCTCGCGTCGTGCGTCATATGTTGATCAATATTTACAATATGTTATACACATATCTCTAAACTATTTGATCTCCAGCAAAAACAGTGATGTTTTCTTCCAGGTGGACACCAAGTTCCTGAGTCAATCCATTAAATGTATATTTACATTAATGTATTGATGAATAATTGTGAAAATTTATGTATGTTTATATATACAATAAACTATGTTTAAAGACAACGAATCTTCTGTTCGTATTCGAGTTGGAGGAAAGGGAAACTAAGGGATAGGTTCTGCTTGGAAAAACATTCGCCTGAAGAAGAAATAATGCATCATGGGGGCATATTAGATAGAAAGAAAATATATGATATATATTCTGGGAGACAGCTCTGTCGTGAAGGGGATAGTTACGTCGCCATGGAGAAAGCTCAGAAAGTATCTGGTTCTTTTTTGTATATTTTATTCATTATGTTTTTTACGTCACGCAAATTTTATCAAAACATAATTATACTAATGTAATTATTTTACATGTATAACATGACGTATTTTCAATATTTTGCATAATAAAACATTAACATTTACATCGTTCAAATTGTTATCGTCACAATGATGGCGACTCAATTTGTTTATTGTAATTAAGCAGCTTTTACTTTGTATATGTGATAAACAGTTTACTGCATTATAAAATATAGATAATGCAGTATACTGTTTATCATAAAGTAAAGATATTTTAAACAGAACATAGCTTATTTTCGATTTTAATGATAAAAAATATCGGTTGCGCGAAAATATATGACAATTGATTTTTGTTCTGTTTTCTGCAGAAATATTCACTAGTTTGGTTGTTCGGCAAATAATTGTTTGGAAATGAATACTATGTAGATATTTTATGATTGTTTTCCATTGGCTATTTAGTCAAGCCGCTTAAAAAATGAAAATTTATAAACGGCAAATTATGGGTTGGTTACATGATATATCCAGTTTATCAATTTTAGACGATTTCTTTTGCTAATAGGTGGATATTGACGGCTATTATAATATTGGACAATATCATATTTTTATCACCTCGGGTAATAGCAATTAACGGTGCGACCGATATAAAGTCGACACTCGACTGTTTAAAACAGAATATGAGACAGAATTATATTGTAAACTCATTATGCCTCCTTGTCATCGCACTGCATTTAGCAAGTTTCGTTGTGGTGTTGCGCCTTTACGCATAGAAACTGGGCGTTACGAAGGCTTAGATGTATTGGAACGAAAATGCCAGTTCTGTGACAGTATTGAAGACGAAAGCGATGTCATTCTTGATTGCTTTGTGTACGATGACTTGCGACAATTATTATTTGATAAGGCTAAAACGGTAGATAATGCATTTGTACAAATGTCTAAAAATGAACAATTAAAATTTCTGTTCACTAAAACTGAAATGATACGTTATTGTGCCAAAACCTGTTTTAACATTCTACAACGTCGTCTTTTATTCTCTTGTAAATAATGCCATTATATTTGCTTTAAACATGATAATGTATTTTACCTAGGTTAAGGTAATCCTTGCTAATCAGGTCATACAAGATCTTATCTTTGATGATAATCGATCTTTTAAATCGTTTTTATAGGCGCGTTATGGCTCCGATTTACAATTCTCAATTTCTTAGCAGTTTTATTTTTTCGATTAGCGATGGTTACCTTACTTTTAATATTTTGTTTATATACATTGCAATTTAACTATTTGATTTTAGTCTTACTGTAATAGGTCTTGAATATGTTTATCATTGAAATAATGTCTCTTGCAATTCTTAAATAGAATGGTCGTATGCAGATTTTATGTGAATATGTGTAAATATGTATAAAAATGTATGTATACGAATGAGACAAAAATAAAGTATGATTATACTCGATTAAATCCACCCCGCCTGGGTTAATTGTGCCTACAGCATTCTTTATTGATATTACACCTTATAAAAAACACTGTTGGTAATAAAAAAAATAATCGCCAGTTTTGTAGCCAAAATGCATAAATAATAGCCAGTCTTATAAAATTATTGCAAATGGCGACCATGGCGATCTACAGCTGAAACCCTGATATAAATAATGCAGTATACTGTTTATCACTTATACAAAGTAAAATTTGTTTACAATAAATAAAATGGAGTCGGCGTCAGTGTGACGATAATAATTTGAACGATGTTAATGTTAATGTTTTATCATATGATCTAAATATAGCTGCAATCTCATTGGTCCAAACAGTAGTCAAAAGAACTTTTTATAAAATTATATTCACTGGGTGTAGTATCATATTCACTGGCTGAATTGGATTTTCCCAGTCTAAAAATAGTTGAGACCATACACCGTTGACTGTTAATTACGCGTGTTAATAAAAAAAATAATTGTTGCGTTTTGTGTTTTATGGCATATTTGTCGATTAAATAGAGGATATTTGTTTGTTTGTGTGTAAGATGAAATTTTATTTCATCGAGTGGGCTTTAAAAACAGTATTCTCACGAGTGGCGTAGCCACGAGTGAGAATACTGTTTTTAAAGTCCACAAGATGAAATAAAATTAAATCTTACACAACAAACAAACAAATTTTCTTTTTATTTTATGCTAAAAAACAAGTTAAAACGAAATTTCCATAAAATTAACGTAAATATTAAAATCTGTTTTCCCCATTGAGAGCCCCATTTAGTCGAAATTTCTCATTAAAAACAAGAAGTCTTGAGCTGTAAAATAAGTCCGACAATCAACGTTAAATGACAGTGATATTATTTATTTTGTTAAAAAATATGAATGATCGCTTGTTTTAATAATAAAAACAAACAATTCTTGTAGGAGAAAAATTCCAACCATCCATCCATATTTCTGTTACTTACTGCGTGTTTATATTAGACCTGGCTTTGTTAAATGTAAGCGGCAACCATTTTTTAAAGTTGTGTATTTCACGGGAGGAAAATAATTGTGTTTGATTCAGAAGGATATCATTTGGATTTGTTAGTTATACACCTTTTTAAAAGAAAGAAAACATATTTGGGGATTGAAACAGACAAAAAATAAGTGTTGACAGATGTGAAAACATGAAAAAAAGCAGTTATGAAAATGGAAAACTTGGAACTTGCTCGGAACGCTGGGTGGTTTACTTGTTCTACGAGGCGATAGCTGTCATTGCTTTTCAATTTTTCATAAAGTATACGGCAGTTATTGCTCGTAGGATACTTTAATGTGCCCAAATGTCATCAAGAGCAGTTTGCATGTGGAAGGAATGTATTTTTCAGACTGTAAAAATGAAACAAAAAATTTAGCGATGAAATTTGGTGATTGGAATTTGAATGAATAGAAGTAAGTTTTCTTCTTTTTATAACTTTTGACATTTAAGTTGATTATCAATTTCAGCTTTACGTTTTCTTTAAACAGCCTGACATGTCAGAATTATTAGCAAAAATAAAATTGAGGTACCACATGGGAAAAATCTAAAAAAAGTAGTTTCGTCATTGAAAAGTGTGAAATTATATTTTGATAATTTTCACTGTGAAATTATCAAATATAATTTTCACGGATAAATCAGTAATCCACTGAAAAGCATAAAATAAAATATCATTAATTTACTATTATTCTTAAAGGCTACACTGCAATGATGATTATAAACTTGCACGCATAACACATGCGTCTTTTCCCGCGCTTCAACAATGCAAAATTTGTACATGTATATAAGGTTGTACTTTCTGTGATATGTTTTAATTCTTAGCCTATTCATATAATAAAAAAAATTATTGACTAGTGATATTCACCGGGAGAAAATCATATTGACCCCGGCTATCGCCCTTGACAATATGTCATCTGGTGAATATCACATCATATTCAATGGCTCACTAGTCAATAATTGTATAATGATGCAAATTATTGAAAATACGGCATATTATACATGTATATTACTAACATTAGTATAATTATGGTTTAATTAAATTTGTGTGTCATGAAAAAGATAATGAACACAATATACAAACATTATACAAATACATAGAGCTATCTCCTTGGCGACGTTACTACCTCCTTCACGACAGAGCTGTCTCCCAGAATAAATATCATATATTTTCTTTATTAACTAATGTTTTGATCTAAATTCAATTTTTATTGATTTCAAGACAATAATTATATCTACTTAAAATGTGTTTGTTTTTCATCTGAATCGCTGTTTAGATGAATATTGGGGGAAAAATAATCTGTTTCATGATTTAACGAATCATTTCATCGCTAAATTCGGTAACTAGGAAACGCCGCCACAAATACATTTCAAACACAATCTTAACAACTTTACGTTTTCTGGAAATCAAATCAACATGATATAGCATTCTCTGAATTTCGATATTTGGTGTAGAGTTTACAAAATATGTAAAAAATGACACCCTTTTCCTTTGATGACACCTGATTATAGCGACATGCACTAGCTCGGAAGTAGCGATAGAGCAATTTACCGTATACCTTGGAAAGAGGTAGCTCTATCATTTTCAACGTGCGTTCAGACGTACAGTGGGAATTTCCGTACAAAGGATTTCATGATCAACCACAACGCAACTGACCTACACTGTCCTGGAAACCAACCGTGGCGCGGTGGCTGAACTGTGCTCTTGTGAATTCAATTTGACTTGCATGTAATAAATTAGTTTGGTAAATAAGTTAGTATACTCTGTGTATGCCATTGTTACTCAACCAAATAGAAATGAATATTGACATGTGTAAATATAAAACTGGTACTGTTTATATGAAATCAAATGTCCATTATATCTTAATTTCATTTTGAAATTTTATAATCTTTATTTGTATTTTTGATATTTTGTAAAGGGGGAAAATTAAGTTACCCATATTTTGATAGACATTGGAAATACTTGTTATACTAGTAGTGTTAGTTTATTTGAGATTGTTGAGCGAGAGTATTAATAGATATATTTTAAGTCTTGGCTAGGCAAGTTTTTAGTATAGCAAGGATGATGTAATCGTAGATTTATATAAAGTATATATAAACACAATTAATTAACAAAGTTTTTTTCTTCTTTTTTTTCTCAAGGAAACGTGCTGCATTTTAGATCAATGATATAAGCCTGACTAGGGCTATATAAAGTTATAACGGCATTGTCGCAAATTGTTGTCCATTATAAGTAACAAAGGAAGCCATGCAATTTGAGCATATGAAAATAGTTACCATCCCCATTAGTTTCGAACTCACGGGCACATATTTATAAGCATGTTAAGGCAACACTAAAACACGCATAAGGGTGTGCGATCACGTGTTTTACTGTATTTGATACAACTTTTTCGGAATTTGTAAAATGACAGGTGCTAAAACATGATGCCTTAATAGAATTTTTATTACAATAACCATTTTCGTGGGACCAATGAGTGACCTCTGCTCTCGACTCGTTGTACAAGATCACTTTTGCGCATTCATATTGATAAAAAAATTCGCAGACAAAACTGTTGTTGGACGTTACTAGTATACTAAACGCATAGTTTAATAGCTGAACCAATATGCGGCCTGCAATGAAAATACAACTGCGTCGTATCATATTTTATTTTCAGCTGTGTCGTATCATTTCGTACAAATTATTATTTTCTTGGAAAATAAACATTTCTTTTTAATGAAATTTAGTAAATGATGCAAAATTGTAATGTTGAAGTTTATTGCGAACTCTGAATTGAGTCTATGATTAATTTTGAAGGAAAAAACGATAGATAAAGCAATATGAACTGCGTCGTATCCAACAAACAACACCAATGATAATTTATCTGTCAATTTTTGATAAACCACTGTGTGCACACAGGATATTGTTTAATTTTATTAAGCTCACATGGTTATTCTTCAAAGTATCAAGAGGATTTGCTCGTATATTTTTATGTAAAGCTTGAAATCGGCGTTTGAAGCCAACGGTTGTGACATTTTTTGAGGAATCGTATTTTTCCGAAAAATAAAGGTTTTGTCGTAGGACTTAAGCCACAAAAAACGTCTTTTATGTACCTAGTTATAAAAGTAACAATTTCTCCGTGATTGGTCTTTATTGAACTTGTATCATAGTTTGGGGACCTTTCTGTTGAAAATGTGACAGAGTTAAATCGTATACATATACATGCACAGTGCGTTAACTGGAGTGCAGGTATTAGCCGCACTACAGAGCATGTCCATTGATTGGTTCATTTTGTCCGGGGTTTACATATTGTGACGACAGAGAAGGGATAGCGATGAAAATATCATATTCAAATGCTCGTTCATTGGTTACTTTTTTGTGGGGTTTCGTATTCTGGTATCAGGGAACGTGATTATGATACAAAAGAGAAAGAACATCAAAACACTCGGCAATCTGATTTATACTCGGGGGCTACGCCCCCTCGTACATATCAGATAGCTCCGTGTTTCGATGCTCTTTCTATTACTTATTTATCAATTTTCAGTTCAAAATCTGTGATTTTTCGCGTTTTTTTTTTTGCTCGCAAATATTATATACTATAGCGGTCACTGGAGTGTAAGCTGTGAGTTTACATATAAGAAACGGCCGCAGGTCATACATTAAACTTATACTAGCTAAATAAAATCACTGTTTGGAATTCGGTATCACGAGGATTGGGTTGTATAGGGCTACCATAACTATTTGTAGGAAATGTTTTTAAGGATATTCGCATATTTTTTGGATTAATAACAGTAACCTCATCAGTTAGCTCACCTGAGATGTGAGCCCATGTGATTATATGTGCCTCGTATGTTGTCCATCGCTGTCACGAAATTCTTTAAACAAAGTTGTCGATTTTGACCAAACTTCAACGAAATGATTCTTCGTGTCCCTCTATAAACTTATGGTTCAATTCGGATGCAAGTATGTAATAAATAGAAATTTAAATTCACAGCGCTTAGATATATGGTATGTAAAATCACCTTGTGGACCTCTACAAAAGACACATAATAGTAAATTATGGTTTAAAGGTTCAAAATTGGCTCGTCCTATGGACCATGCACTTGTCTTTGGCTATGGGAGAAACAAATTTAAAACATGTCTGCAAAAACATGGAATAGAGCTAAGGTATTTTGCACGTGGAATTTCTTTGTGACTTGTTCAAGGTTAATATACAGTACTCTTGCACTTTGGGAAAAAATTGAAATGCCCCGGGTCCCTTCTGTGAAATTGATGTGTATAGTAAAATAGATTATAATTATATTATTCTGCTCAGAAACTATAATGTTTTCGATTTGTCAATACGTAATTGAAGCAGATACATTTATTGGTGTGAACGGGGCCTCGTACAAGGTACGCAATCAGAGCACGTGTAAATCTACTTATGTGGTGTATACAGTCTATTGTAAGCTTTGCGAACGTTATATTTATGTTGGTAAAACAGGAGATACGTTGTACAAAGCTAATGATTTTTCAATAATGGGGCTGGAAAAAACTATACGGAAATGACTAATACGGAAAAACAATAGAAAATGTGTGGTAAAATAAATTAAGAACCTATAGACCATATGGAGATAATACTAAAGAATAACGTGGCAGTCGGCAAACAACGCCACGGTTAAATATAAATGATATAATCAATTCAGGCAGAACAAAATGATACAATGAAATAAATAAAAATGCGCATGTATTTCTCTTATAATCATTACATTTGAAAGAAATAAATAAGTAATAAAGATAGTGTTAATAATAAAAGATTCTTGCAAACGAAACTTGATTTTCTCACAAGAGTCTGATAAATTGTTTGTAGAGTTCATTTTCATTATGTAACTAGAAATGGTTGCCCCCACACTCCACTAGTCAGTTTACGGACCAACAGCAGGACAGCGCGGCAGTTGGATAGCGTCAAAGCAGGTCAGTGGGACAGCGTGACAGTATGACAGTTTGACAGCGGGACAGTATGACAGTGGAACAGCATGACAGCGAGACATCGGGACAGTATGACAACGGGACAGCATGTAATTATGACAGCGAAACAGCATGACAGCGATCAGTGGGACAGCGTTGCATAGGGAAAGCGTCACAGTATGACAGCGGTAGAGTGGGACAGTGTTTCAGCGGGAAAAAATCACAGTGTCACAGTATGACAGCGGGACAGCATGACATCATGGCAGCGGGACAGCATGAAAGTGGGACAGCGGTACATCATAACAGTGGGATAGCGTGATGCTAGAGGCTTGGTTAATTTCCTGGGGTACTGTTTTCTTGGAGGTGGACTGTTTCTGCAAATGAATTAACATTCCCTTTTGGATCGCTCATTTTTGAATTGTTATTTTTTCCCACTTATGAAAATCCCATTTATTTTCCACCAGAATCAGAATTATAATTTTTCACACAAAACGACAGTACATATTTATTCAACCACCTCTTTGAAAGCATGTTAAAGTCCACAAAGTCCCACCGCTGGCCACCAGTGTAACCCTCTTATTAGACCTTTATCAAACTGGTCATATAGAATTTGTTGCCACCAGCTCAACATTTGAGCAGTTTCTATTTACACTATTTGTAGCGTAACACAATAAATAAGTCATTTTTCTTCTAAGCTACTTTTTTTATTTCAGATTATATACAAGAGAAATCCAATTATACACAAATATATACATTATTTTCATGTTCGAGTAAACAGTCAAAACTTTCATACCATTAAATTCCCATTTTTCTAAGTTTAAAGTTAATCTTTCTGAAAGCTTCCCATATCCGATTCCCGAAAAGAAGAAGACCCCCAAAATGGATTCCCCTACCCTTTTATAGTGCTAGAAAAAATGTTACATCACTGCCGGAAGGACACTAGTGACGGCAAGATTGATACAAACAGTTCGTTGATAATTGACGGATCTTTACAAGTTAGAAAACAGTCACAGTTTAATTACGTATGATAAGAATCAAAGAACTTGACCTTGTGGTAAATATTAGAATAAATTCTATGTTAAGATAGCTTACTTTAGATATTGTAACAATATCTTTTAAAGTGCTTAGTGTATCGTACATATAAAAATACTCATTGTTTAGATTTACTTCCATTTGACATAGGCAAATTATTATGTAAATTTAGAACAATGAATCACCTATTACCAATTGAAAAAGGCAGACATTTGACAATTGATCATAATAATAAGTTCTGATCCTTATGACCGTATCAAGCTATTGGTGATAAATTGAATGGTCGTACTTTAATGACATTAGACGTAAATCTCTTCTTCCCAGTTTCATATTCATCCCAATAGTTTTAAACTTGACAGATTAATGCAAAGTTGTGATAAAAATATACTAAAACTATCTTACTATCTTTATTTTGTTTAAACATTATGTAAAAATTTAGATCTTCATTACAATTTGTTGCAGTATTGAATTTAGCAATATGATCTCCTTTTTATTATTTAGCTAGTCATAACTGTATTCTTCTTTTGATATTATTTGATTTTTTACTGTTATTTTCTGTTCATTTGTGTGTTATTAGCAGAGGGAACAATAAAAAAAAACTCTTTCTTAGATTGATTAGTAAATTAGGTTTGGCAGTTTTTTGTTTATGGCTGTATAATAACATTGAATATTCAAGATAATTTGAAATAAAAATAGTTTAAGATTGACAATTACGTCATATATATAAATCAAAATATTATGTGGCTAAAGCCGTATGGCCGATTTTACTCCGGACAGTCAGAAGTGACAAAGTTTCAATTGCTCCGGATATCGGAAGCTTAATATGTTTATCAGATATAATCAAAGTAGCAATTAAACATACAAAATAAGTCATTCGAAACAAAGAAAATTGAATAACGATATCGTCAGATTATTGCATTATGGAAGCCATTTTGTTCTACAAAAACCATGTGCATCGGGTAGAAAAAGAGAAAATCATAAATTTAATATAAGCATTTCAAACTTTGAATATGACGTGAACGTAAACATGATATTTACAAACAATCTAAAACATGCATTCAAAGTTAATAAGTTTTTAAACTAAACTTTATGATGGAAATAAACTCAAAACAAAATTTTAAAAACATAACCTGACTTTTAAAGGGAGATGAAAAGTATATTTATGTTTCTTCATATTTATTATTCTTTAGAATAGAATCTATGTCAATTATCTCTCAAAAGCTTCATGATATATATAGAGGATATTGAATGAGTGTAGTTAAATACTAAATTTATTGAACGAGTTGAATAAAATCATATTATGCGAGCCTCTGGCGAGCATAATATTGTTTTATTCAACGAGTTCAATAAATTTAGTATTGAATCTACACGAAAACAATATTCTATTTATCACATATATAAAATAAGAACAGTAAACTGTTAAAATGAGTTATTTTTCAATGACGCGCCTATAGTGTAACGCTAACATTAGCGCGCTTTAACGCTATGTTTCTATATAGCGCAAATGACGTCACGTCAAAGTGTTATTACACTAGTGTAATATCGTTTTTATTAAATGGCTTTATTACACTTTTGCGCCGCGGCTAATGTGATAAACATGTACATGTATGTGTAAATTACTTATTATATAGCAAGATGACGTGGCTGCAATTCTTGAATTGCTTGTCTTTTAACATTTACAATTTATTTTGGAGATTCTACATTCAAATACATAACAGTTACACTAATTTATGTATAATTATTACTTGCAATCTCGGGAGAGTATCCATACAGTTCGAGATATATGTATGCTATTAAACATGAATAAAAGTTTCTACCATACCATACACTGACATTGTAATACATGTACATTTACGTCAATTTGCAACGTCTTTTAGACACTTCGATAAACAAGAAACTATTAAAGCCATATGACACAAACCATTGGAACAAATAAAACAAAGGTTACTTTTAAAATATACATTCTAACATATCAAATGCTTCATATTTTAGTATATGATACGAAAGTAACAAATTTAAAGCCTTAACATTTTTTCATTTCATTTTTTTTTAATTTCTTTTTAGTTTGTATATAATTATCGTGTTATTTCAACAATTATACATTTAAAGATATACAATGTATTAATAATACATCTGTCACGGGGTGAAATATTTCTAGTGCTCAGGAAGTACAGAGACCAATTGTGGGCGTTCTTTCGATGATTATTTAATTCTGAATAAAACGGTCTAAAAAGATAACAAGGTAAATATATCCTATAAATACAATACATATAGAAACAAAATACAAACCGTTTTCAGTTTTAAGGTAATAGTGACCTTGACCTTTGACCTTGTGTAAAGATCGTTGTGACCCTGACCTTTGACCTTATGACCCTAAAAACAATAGGGGTCATGTATTGGACATGGCTGTTCATCCTAAAAAAATGTACAACTGTAGGTTGATTAATTCTTATGTTATTGAGAGGAAACTGTTTTTAGTTTTAAGGTAATAGTGACTTTGACCTTTTGACCCAAAAATCAGTAGGGGTCTTCTTGTCAATATGGACAATCATTCTATGAAGTTTCAATATTGTGGGCCAAATGGAACTCAAGTTATGCTCCGGAAACCAAATTGCTAACGGACGGACAGACAGACGGACGGACGCCAGGGGATATAACATAATATGTCCGAAATTCTTTCGGGCATATAAAAGAATGTTTATAAAAAGAATGTTCCTGGAAAGATAGCATATGATTTACAGTGTATCAACAAAGAAAGGTATGTGTTCTAAATGTTAAATGACAGATTAACAAAGTAAATTGAATAACATAAAATAGAAGTAAAAAAAGAATATACTAATTACAATTAAATAACGCCAGTTTCAACATTTTGAAATGTCTAGATAAGTTTAAAATTGTATTTACACGTATCTTCTAGCAACGATTCTGTTGTAATCATCATAAAAAAGTTCTTTTTTAATCATATCAATCACAAAAGCTGTTTATTGTATTTGTCGTATATGAACTTATGTTCTTGTGAAACATCCTCCTTATTTTGTACTGGCGAGAGCACAGCAGTAGAATTTAACATTATTCAATGCAGTGTCATCATCTTTACCTTGTGGCTCTTCTATTTTCGTTTTCATACCTAAATTAATGCATTTAAAAATAATGTTTACGTGTATAAGGTTGTAAAAGATATACAATACAATACAATGCAATACAATTCAATACAATACAATACAATAAAGCCCATCACTGACAGTATGTCTTTAATTTACTGATCATTTTATGGATTAAACTGATTTTTGTATTGATGGACCTTATAATTTTATAATTTTTGCTGAGAATCAATTTCGTATTATTGTGACAGACAGTCATACCATCTAGTCTCACACTGTTCTGATTTAGACTCTCAGTCTTTTACTGTCCTTATATGAGCCGCGACATGACAAAGCCAACATAATGGGTTTGAAACCAGAATGGATCCAGCGCAGTCTGATCAGGATCCATGCTTTTCGCTTACAAACCGTATAACAAGTAGAGAAAATGATAGCAAACAGCATAGATCCTTATCAGACTGCGCGGATGCGCAGGCTGGTCTGGATCCATGCCGGTCGCAAACCCATTATGTTGGATTTGTCATGGCGTGGCTCATATAACTTATGTTCGGGAACTTGGGTTATACTTCAAATATAAATCTAAACGAGTATGCGCCTTTAACTTTTATTTCCTTGATAAACGTCAATAAGTGTTGATAAGCGTTGATAAGCGTTGATAAGCGATTCTCTGAAATATTTATTTACAATTTGTACTTCGCAATAAATAATAAACATAAAAACATTCACATCATAAATAAATTATATATGAATTACACAATAAATCTAATTAGAATTTTGTACCTTTAAATTTAAATCTTACTGTAAATTATCTTTTAAAACAATTGCATTTTTTTGTTAAATTAAACATACCGATTTTGACTTGTCTCAATACATCAAGTTCCAGATTTAAAATGACGAGATTCTCAATAACAAAACAAAACAAAAAATGATGACGTCGACGTAAACATCTTACGTCGCGTAAAGTAGCGTAACATATTGACGCCATTAACAACGTTCACAAATCTGAAGTATTTAGAAATCAATACGTTTCTAACAACTTATTTGCTGTTATTTGTCATGACAGACTTTCTCACGCTGTATAGTTTTAAGCGACAGATTTCATACTTCACGATCTGTCTCATACTCGTAAGTTTTGTTAGGAGAAATGCAATACTATTACTATCTTTTTGCCTCGAGATACTGTGTCATTTTGTCACATTTTGACGATTGAAAATCCAATGTAACTCCAGTAAGGCTTCACATAATGCTTACATGTAATTAAAACGTAACAGTGGTTGGTCTTTATAAAACAAAAGAACTCTTTGAAAATTTACGAACCATTCGTACTTAATAGTTTTATATATAACTTTACTTAACATACTTTCGAATGACCGCCTGTGTTTTTTTTTTAAATACATTACGGTTTCATTAATACATTGACAAAAAGATCCAACTGTACAAACCACATATAGCCGATCCATGCGGGCAACTTTCACTCTCCTCCCAATATTTACCCCAAGGCTCCCCATAACCAGGAAATATCTTTAGCTGTATCTCCTTGGTGGTTTTCATTAAATCTTGACAAATAAAGGTGGCAAACGATGCGCCAATATGATTGATATCATGCTGTAAGTAGTAAAAGAGATCAAAATGATATATATACTAGTATAGAGATATAGATATAAGAATATTTAATTTTAAGGTCTATGTGTTCAGAGTATAAAATGTGACGAAATAATTCAATTAACTTAAAACACTATCTGCACATAATCTGCGAAATGCGGCAATTGAAATTTCTTACAGTATCCTGTCTTTAACATAAACACAGGGTTTTGAGCCATATATGGATATCAAAATTGAGCATCGGTAAAAAATATATGTGAATTTACGCTGATCCAGATATGCGCTATAACAACAAATGTGACGGAGATAATAAGTCAATCACAGTTTTTAAACTATTATATCCAACTCAATTTTTTTAAGAAAATAAAAATCTGATTCTATCCTTCTGACTTGTATATCTACCTATTTTGTATTGAATTCTAAGGCAGTCTTTGTCGAGATATTCTTTCCGTTGTGTGTTCTTGTATGCCCAAAACATGCAATACGTATGTAGAAAATTTCGCCAATGGACTCAAAATACAGAGTTTTCACAAAATCTTACCACCGAACAATGTTAAGCATTTAAACAAAGTCATCTTGAAACATTTATTGAGATTTGGCTCAAAATAAAGGAATTGCTGTTTATGGTCAATATTTTCCAGTTAAGCTTCATATGTGCTGAAGAGATCAATAGGTGATATAGAAAATCATGTACAATACTACTGATCACTTGAATATAATAATTGAATACCCAATCTTAAGAAACATTTAAGGTTTCGTATACAGCTTTGGCTGAAAGTGCATTAGTCAGTGTTTTTGGTAATTTAATATCACTACGTAAATAGGCTAACTATCTGAAGCTAGCAATCTAAATACTAAAATACCGAGTATATAAAATATCTGACATAGAAAGAATACTACTCGTATGATAAATAATTTCTCTAAAATAAAGTAACATGGACAAGCCAAAATCTAATGTATTAAACAGCTGACAAGTAAAATTGACCACATCTTTGTAAAGCTACATATCATATAATGTTGCCAAAGATTATTTAAATTACTTTAAGATCCACAAAAGTATCTTATAGATTATCACTCACAGGAGCAAGTATTTTCATATTGATTGTCATGCAGTGAATTATAAGTAAATATCTTCATAAAAACTGTCCTCAAAAGAAATATTCTACTCTCCCTCCGGTCGAATAAACAACGCAAAAACAAATCATTATTTGTATGACTATGGTAAACAAATAATCATAAACTTAAATGTATTTATAATTTTGGCAGCATCTGTCATTGTAACATAATCATAAAGGTTAATAATCAATTAATCAAGTACCGAAAAGCACCTTAAAGACATACTATTATTTAATGGTTTGGTTTGATACGGGCAACGCTTTCTTTTACTTGGGGGCCATACGCCACTTGTCGTGGAATGGTAGAAGGTGTCATATTGAAGGTTATATGATAACCGCCGTATGAACACACCTGCGGATGTTTGTAAATTCAAAAAATTCTCCCATTTTCGTGTTTAGATGTTGAATTCTTCTTAAGCCGGTGCTAGGGGACGTGAACGTTATCTTGCACATTACGATACCATTCATGAACATGTTCATTCAAATCAAGACTGCAATAGTTTCAATTTCGTCGTTTTGGGCGTTTTTTTTGTTGTTATTTTTTTTGCATTCCGTTTGTCTCTAATTTGTTAGAGAATGATACACAAAATAATAAAACATTGATTGCTTTATGGAAGTTATCCATTATTATATTGTTTACTTTTATATCATACAACAGTTTCAATAAGGAGTTGTTTGGATGTTAAGCATTGTTTGGTGGTATTATTTTGTGAAAATATTTTGGGCACACAAGAACCTATTACGTAAAGAATATCTCGACGAAAACTGCATAAAAATCCGGAACAAAATGGGTAAATAAAGAGAAAAGTCAGACATTTCGATTTACTTAAAAAAAAAGGCTTTGAATTTTAAATAATCTTTTAAAAAGTTAAGATTGACCTTATTTCTCCTTCATATTTGGTGTTATAGCGCACATCTGGATCAGCGGAAATTTAGATATACTTTTTTACCGATTCTCAATTTTGAGATGCATACGAGGTTCCACCCCGGTGATAAATAAGCTATAAGGCTTAAACTTCATTTTGTGCTAACTTTGTTGAAATAGTGTTTAATTTAGCATCAAACTATACAAATAAAGCATCATTTTCCCAATTGTAGAAATATTTCAAATATATCAAGTAGTAAATCACATAAGCTTCGATTTGAATAACAATCCTTTAGTATTCTGCTTCGCTGTGTTTTGAGATACAGTGTCTTGAAATGAAATGAATATGCTAAATAATGCTATATGTACAAAGTTATTTTTATAGAAATGAGTTTTTTAGCTCTTATACCATTTGAAGACGAAATCGAGTTAGGAAAGTGGCAGTTTGTCCAGATTTAGGACACAATTTATCTGTTCTGTAGGAGCCCCATTGGCTCTCCCACGACGTAATTGTCCTTCCGGTGAGGTTTCCTAACCTGTCGGCACAGATCAATCTTATAGCATTAAGTCCGGTGTCATCTGCACTGCCTTGATATGGTTCGATCTGCAAAAAATGAACAATAAATAGCATGACTACACTTGTATCACATATTGTGTACTCGTAATTTCACGTGGTCAAAACAAAGTAACAAAAGTTTTCAAAAAATTCGGACTGTTGCACGGGAGCGTCAAATCGTTTTTATTGGTATCGATACGAAAAAAAAAATAATAACAAAACAAAAAGGGTACTGTAAAATGAAAAATCGCAGAATGACTTAAAATCGTATCAAAATTAACAGTCTCTGAATCCCACTAAATCTGACTATATTAACCTGTTCTACATTTTGTCTTCCTAAGGGCTTGCTCGAGTTCCAAAAAATTGCAAGGGGGTTTGATCGTTCTCTCACAGCCTGTTCAATCCGACACGTGTGATGTTTAGATCTGGTTACTTGGGGTGCAGGAGTTCTTCAATTCCTCAAGCTTTAATGAGAAACTACGTCATAGCCATGAGACAGGTGTTTACACCTTGTTAAAGCCATGGGAGGACACACAAAGTATTAAAACCTGTTAACATACAGAATAAGAAGAATTCAGAGACCATTCATTCTGTTTCGATATTAACAGCTATTCTGTGATTTTTCATTTTGCAGTAGCATATTTGTTTTGTTATTTTTATCTATTTTTCAATCGATTCTATATGTTTCTGTGAGCATCACAGTTAAGGAAGACCACACGGTGGTTCTATATACTAAATATCAGCATCTGAGGTAAGGTGTCTCTGGGGAAAGTTTTTAAGATTTCAATTTAGCTCGAACTTCATTACATTCATTTGTATGTAAAACAGTTTAAAAGTCTAATGTAGGGTCTCGACAATATTCTACCTAACAACCTGTTAATTTAATTTAATGCATTGCAATAGGTAATCATTTTGTCAATCATTTGAATTATTACAAGTTAATGTAAAGACTTCATTATTCATATCATAAATGGCGGAGAAAGGAAACAGAAGTAAATGTCACAAGAAGAAAAGGAGTCTCCTTTTTATGTAACTAACTATGCATAAATGCCTGTCTCTTGTCCTTGGACACTATCTACAATGTCGTCCGGAAATGTGGCATAACCGTTTATTAACAACTAGATCGTTTCTAGAATGTTTCATCGCTAAAAGGAACTCCGCTGAGGTAAAACATAAAATTCTAGTTTCTTATATAGATTAGCTGGGACACTTACAGCAATAAAATATGCAAAAGATAATTAAGAAATACGCTAAGAAATAAATTGAAAATCGTGTGTTTTTTGCTATTCTAAGCACGATTTGAGAGGAACGCTTTTTAATTTTGGGTCATTGTTCACGATTAAAATAACTATTTTGGAAAAACGGAGTAAGCGAATGATCTGAAATTTTGCATATAAGTTATTAGTGTCTAGACTATCATCAAATTGAATATTAATCTCGAAAATTAATTTTAGTCCAGTCATGGCAAAAACTTAAGCTAAGTCCCTTTAATAAAGTTGTTGTTATTATTATAAGTTGTTTATCTAGTTACACAATCACTCATAATATACCTTGCTCATTTACGCTTTTATTTCTGCGACTTACTTTTAGATTATAACCTATGGCATATTGTCTGTCTGGGCAGAATTCATCCTCTCCCCATTTACCTTGATACCCGCCATGTACTCTCAGTGTCTTTGTCACGTTCCATATCACTGTCAATGATTTGTTAGAAGAAAGTAATTACATTTTTAAAAAATTGTTCAAAGCCTAACAATCTTAAGTACATGGTACTTCGCATGTTACAGTATGTGTTCTCATAGTAAAACGTAGGTTTTACAAACTGTCTAGACTTCACTTAGGCAATATGTACGATGGATGTAATAAATCAGTTCATGGAATGAGCTGCGCCCCGACAAAACCAACATAATGGGTTTGCGACCAGCATGGATCCAAACCAGCCTGCGCATCCGCGCAATTTGATCAGGATCCATGTTGTTCGCTTACAAACCCTATAACAAGTATAGAAACTGATAGCGAACAGCATGGATCCTGATCAGACTGCGCGGATGCGCAGGCTGGCCTGGATCTATGCTGGTCGCAAACCCATTATGTTGGTTTTGTCGTGGCACGGCTCAAATATTAACGACACGTGAAGTAAAATTGGTAACTGCTAGAAAAACGATCTGCCAGTCCTGGTAAATGTGGAATCGCTTAGATTCACCAAACTGATTTGGTTTGTTTGGGTTTTACGTCACAAAGACATAGCATAGGTCATACGACTTAAAGTGCCCTTCCGTGCATTATTTCAGGCACGAACGGCCATCTGAGAAGAATCGCCGACGTTCCGAAAGCTAGCTGGATAGCTTCCTCACATGAAAGAATTCAAAGTCCCTGTCGGGGTTCGCACCCACAACAGTAAGGGGCAAATGATTTGAAGTCAACGACCTTAACCACTCGGCTACGGATGCCCCTAGGAATAAAATAAGCACAGTTATGTCAAACAAGGAATGCATAAACTTCTGGTGAGAAGTTTTATAACTGAACGCAAGGTTAAGATCAGTCATTAAGCCTACTGTTTGCCGAAAAAAACTTTTTAAAATGAGCACATCAAAATAATTGTGACAAGAATTTGTAACAGAGTTGCCAACGTCCCCCGCCTCAAGGAAGTTTTAAATGAAGCATAAAATTGTGCTATTTCAAAAGCTTGAGGTATGGATTTCAGGACTTTCAGTCCAAAATTTTGATCAATGCTAGATCTGCAAATGCAACAATAAATTTATTAAAGAAATACTAGTAAAATGAAACAGGGAATTTAAAATTCTATCATGTTAACCTTTGACCTCTAAGTGTGACATTGACCTTGAGGTAGAGGTACAGGTGTTGTGCATGACATATCATCTTATTAATATTACTATTTGTGCAAAGTATTTTCAAAATCCCTTGAATTATGTTGAAGTTATAGATCGGACACAAAATATACCCTATAACAGACTATGTCAATGTTTGACCTCTAAGTGTGACTTTGGAGGTAGGGACCCATGTTTGCGCCTGACATATCATCTTATTATTGTGATTATTTGTGCCAAGTATTTTTAAAATCCCCGGTTATGGACTGGACACAAAATATACCCTATAACAGACTATGTAAATCTTTGACCTCTACGTGTGACCTTGACCTTGGAGGGAGGAACACATGTGTTACGCATGACATATCATCTTATCATTGTGACTATTTGTGCCAAGTATTTTCAAAATCCCTTGACTCTATGAAGAAGTAAAAGACGGGGCACAAAATAAACCATATAACAGACGCTGTTAACCTTTGACCTCTAAGTGTAACCTTGACCTTGGAGATAGGGGTGCAGGTGTTGTACCTGACATATTGTCTTATTATTGTGACTATCTGTGCCTAGTTATTACAAAATCCTGAAGAAGTACAAATATACCCTAAAACAGACTCTGTTAACTTTTGA
This sequence comes from Ruditapes philippinarum, assembly GCF_026571515.1. Classification (NCBI taxonomy): domain Eukaryota; kingdom Metazoa; phylum Mollusca; class Bivalvia; order Venerida; family Veneridae; genus Ruditapes; species Ruditapes philippinarum. Next base: position 124,523 of record NW_026861418.1, on the reverse strand, counting down.
CCTCTAAGTGTGACCTTGAACTTGGAGGTAGGGATGCAGGTGTTGAGCATGACACATTGTCTTATTATAGTGACTATTTGTGGAAAGTATTTGCAAAATCCTTTGATCTATAAAAAATTATGGACCGGACACAAAATATACCATGTAATAGACTATGTTAATATTTTACCTTCAAGTACGACCTTGACCGTGGAGGTAGGTGACCGGTTGTTACGCATGACACATCGTCTCATTATTGTGAACAATTGTAGCAAGTATTTACAAAATCCCTTCAAAGATAAGAAAGTTATGGACTGGACACGACATATACCATCAAATAGACAATGTTGACCTTGAATGAGCAAGTGCGACCTTGACCCTGAAGATAGGGGTCTTGTTGTTGCGCATGGCACATGGTCTTATTATAACAAACATTTGTGCCAAGTTATTTCAGATCCCTTTGATAAATTAAAAAGTTATAGACCGGACACAAAATATACCCTGTAATTGACTATGTTAATCTTTGACCTCAAAGTGTGACCTTGGCCTTGGGGGTAGGTGACCGGTTGTTGCGCATGACACATTGTCTGATTATTGTGAACATTTGTGGCAAGTATTTACAAAATCCCTTCAAAGATAAGAAGTTATGGACCAGAAACGACATATACCATCAAATAGACAATGTTGACCTTGAATGAGCAAGTGCAACCTTGACCTTGGAGTTAGGGGTCTGGTTGTTGCGCATTACACATCGTCTTATTATAACAAACATTTGTGCCAAGTTATTTCAGATTTTTTCATAAATGACAAAGTTATGGACCGGACACGAAACTGTGACGGACGGACAGACGGAGCCTATTACTATATCCCCCTTTTTTCTTCGAAAAGGCGGGGGACAATAAAATAAGATACTCATTTTATAAGCAATTTACCTGCTTTATCATATGGATCAGGAACTGAAAGCTCTGGATTGTTTTCTGCTCTGTGTCGTCTGTAATCCTCCTTATACTTAATGATGTTAAACCGAATTGTTTCATAATCAATTCCAAGTGAAGCAACATATTCTGGTACAAACAGATCCTCAATATTTTTTAAGATAAATTTAGAAGGAACAGGGTTATTTTTCACCTCAGAGGCCCAAGTTAGTGCGTCTCCATTTGAAGGCGGGGCTGCTCCAACAGTTTTGGTGTGGGTTTTTACTCTCTCCGAGAACTCTTCTGCCGCTTGTCGCTGACTTGTTTCTAAACTATACCCAGCACCAATACTTAACTTACCAGTAAAAGATGCACGAGCACTAGCACTATATTGAGTCTCTTTAATAGAATGGTAGTCGCTTAAAGACATTTCATACTCATTTGAAAACCTGGAACCAAACGTGACCTCTGATAAAAAATGTGTACCGAACCTATCCATAAACTCAATGTATGTTGTATTAGAGTCAGATGCATCTAGTTTGCTCAGCCAAATAAGGAAATCATCATCAAATGATGGTGGCATTTGTTTGCGCAGCTTAACAAAGTAATAGTCACAAGTAGCCGAAGATATTATGTAAACGGACTTCTTCCTCTCCAATGTAGAGGTCATTTTTCTATATCCAATACTTGAAGAAAACGCAAAAGCCTTAAAACCTACACTAACTTCTGCCATTGCCGATAAAACATCTTGTAATTCGTTCTTAGTTTCCAGCACCGTTGAGGAAAACGAGGTAACACATGAGACACTAGCAACTGCGATGTATCCATTAGGTAAAGCAAATCTACAGTCTGCCGTTTGCTGCATATTAGAAAAGTCAGATTTGAAAATAGGATGAGTAAACCCTGGGTCACGTGAATCTGCCAGAGGAAAGCCCCGATAAATATCATATCCAAAGAAGGCATAATCAATGTTAGGGAACGACACTTTTGCCTCTATACCAGTGCAATCTCTTATCTTATGACCAATCATTATTCCTGAAAAACGATTGTTAGTACATATATATGTAAAATATTTTATGGATCATAAACGCTAAATCACAAAATTTACTGACGCGTGTTATTCGATGTTTATACCATCTTTAGCTGATAAAGGAGCATATAATGTTGGTAAATTCAGTAAGTACCCAGGAACTTGAAATTCTATCAATATTAATGATAATATCCAAAATATACCCCCTATACAGTATAAATAAACACAAGGAATGAAACGCCTTTTCCCCACCCCAACATAATTTACGCCGAACAATTCAACGAAACAACGGATCAAAATAATCTATCGGGCTATTTCGATAAACAATAAATAAATGCATCAAATACCACCGATTTAAACACTGCCTTGATCTAAGACCACGACCAAGATTTGTCGATTGCTACAGGCAAGACTTCGATCACTACTTTAACGACGACAAGTCGTTTACTACTACGACGAAGTATTCAAGACATATAGTATAACCAATACAGCTACATCTTACAGGGCGACTACAGGTACAACGAATAAAATATATCGAGTACGGTGACGACTTTTAAAGCTACGACCACGATGATCTTATGACTAAGACAATGACTACTTCGATAAACGACCATAAAGTACTACAATGTCAAGTGCTGTTATGATGCCAACACTTTCAGCTTCGGCGACGATAACCATTACTACGACATCTATAACTACAAATTAGTGAATACGACGATCACTGCACCGGCGACTACGAGAACGATCACACTGCTTCATCGACATCGAATATGACTGCTATACATTTGTTTTACAACTATGAATAGTACTTATACGAATACTGATTCGACATCATCTACGACCAAGATTACTACCATAATTGCTTTCAAGACGAAATTTTCGACGTCGTCCACTTCGACTACGGTAACTTCAACTAAAACTGCGACAAGTTCGGAAAAAACTACACGTACAACGATGACAACGACTTACACTGAGTGACGATTATTATTACAACCATGACTATACCTACAGCTTCGACAATAACGACTACGACGACACAAATACATTTTCGAAATTGGATGCACATTTCCAACGTTTACAGCTTACGTAAGCTGTAGTCGTCGTCAATTAACGAATAACTAACAAGAGGAGCGCTGGCATAGTGGTTTATTATAAGGTGTCTGCCTCGCAACGCTCGAGCCCTACTAAAGTCACAATAATGTTTTCTCATATGACATTAGTATTGGTTAGTTACAGGAAGTGGACTCAAAAGTGATTTATATAAAATTCTGGAAACAAAGTGATCCCTCGGAAGCATTTATCACAACAAAATAACATAAGAATTGCAGACTCGATTTGATTGAGTCTGTACAAGAGGGATAATGAATAAGTGTAACATCCCTCACGCCCCCTAGCACCGGCTTGAGTGGTACTCAATTCTCAACACATTATAGTGTTGGCATCAATGATCCCGAAGGACCAGAAAATATAACAACACTAATATATAAGTTATATAAAAATATATAACACTATATAAGTTGCAAAAGCTTGTTTTATAATCGAGCTAAAATAAATATGTTTAAAATAACTAACAAATATAGATCTTCGTAAGCTGTATGTACGTTTTCAACTAGCGTATGCAGCTCAAAATGACCACAAATTGAAATATGTCATTCTTGATAGATCAATGTACATGTATATTTAAGAACACTTAACATGTACTAATCTCATGATAACATGATATACCTGGCTAATACCATGACACACGTAAAAGACATATAGATTTAAAAGCAGAAGTTTACCAGTTACCTTAAGGCATTTACTGATCGAGTGATTATGATCATTCCGGTCGTTCATGTGCTCCAAATATTTCGGAAACAAATTTTCGGAAAATCGAAAATATTGAAATAGGTTTGAATGAATTTACATCTGTATTCCTCGCGCTACAATAATGAATGTTTCTCCTAACCTACTTGCTATAAGTCATTTAAAAAGAAATTGCTTTACATGTTTTTAAAGTAAATTTATGTATACATTTTATTTATCATTTATCGGTTTCACAATTAAATTTAATTTGGAGTTAATATGACTCCAAAATTAAACTGTTCACGTAAATGGCTGACAGAACAGAATGCTCTGTGAAACATCTGTTATTTCAGGACACATTTAAATAAGTTTGTTTTCATAGTCAATTTTTTTTTATATTAAAAGTGGAAAAACTAATAAAATCACTTACATATGGTGGCTGATTTGTGCCATTCGTGTTTTCGCCCCTCGACCCAGCCAAGCGAAAAGTCGAGAATTAACAAGTTAAAATGGCGGGAGCGCGGAGCGAAAACACGCTAATTAGCGAGGGCGCTGGACGAAGTTTAATAAATAAAACTTGGTCCCTTTTTTATTAAAATTCGCCCGCGAACCTGCTTATTAGCGTGGTTTCGTCCCACAACCCCTTAAATCCCACTGGGCGAAGATTTATTTATTTAACTTTGCCCAACGCCCTCGCTAATTAGCGTGTGTTCGCTGCGCGCCCCGCCATTTTAACTTGTCAATTTTCGTTTTTTTCGCTTGGCGGGGTCGCGGGGCGAAAACACGAATGGCACAAATCAGCCACCATACTTACATTTAATAAGCAGCAAATACATTTTTACTGATACATCAAAATTCAATGATTGCTCAGTTATGTATATACGGTAATCTTGAACTTCACCTTAAATATTTCATGATTGCAGATTGAAAATAAGTCAGTACTCAGTATTTAAGCAGAACCCAGTTAACACTTTTAGAACTTCGTTAATATGTAGCATCTTAACGCACTTTGGGGTTCATTTCTGGATTTTGACCCCAAAATGCGTTTGAACCCAAAGTGCGCTGTGAAGTTGACGCACTTTGGGGTCGGATCCTGAAGTGCGTTTGACCCAAAAGTGCGGTGTTACATACCCTCGAGCTAGATATATCGGTTATATTGTTAAACGGGGTTATATATAAACTACGAAGAGCGGCTATTTGATGTTTTATTTACTGTAGTTTATTCTGTGACAAATTTTGTAATAGAACACCGATATCAAAATCTAAAATGAGGATGATTTGTGATGTAAATATCGGATGCAAATAATATAGAGTGCATAGCATTACAAGTAAATTTTAACATTAAAGTAGGTCTTACCTTGTTTGAGGAAAAACTTTTGCACATCTGACATATTGTCCATTTCGGTTTCCCCTTCATCTGGATCGGTAAGATAAGCAGCGATTGGAACGTCATTTGCAGAATCATTTTGCGAACTAGGAGAACTTCAAAAATAAATAAATTTTTTTTTCAGAAAACAGCCAATCGTTTTTGTAAAACATGCATGCTTAGTAGATAAAAGCAAATGGTAAACATTCCCGAGTCTTAGAAACGTAATTGCGATTGACTGTATCACTAAGGGGTTGATCAAAGCTTGGTTGAATTCTATATTAGTTTCAACATATTTATCTTAGCTCTGTTGCGGAACAGATTCCTGATTGATTATACTAATTTATATGAGGAATACACGAGTAGGTTTCGAACCCATGACCCCTGGATTGAGAAGCAAACACCACTTAACCACTAGGCCGCCACTCTCCTTTTTTGATATTTCAGTATTGTTATGGTATAAGGTGTAGAGCCAGCTCATTCTAGTGAGGAACCAATACAAAGAAGAACATAGAAAAACAACCATTATTGTTTTCGGTTTCACTTTCCGTAATGTTGGTTTTTCTGTTTAAGTATATATGTGTTACTCACCAGAGTGACAGGCTTTTACCCTTTATCCGAAATGCTTAAAAAGTTATGGAAGAAAATATAATATTGTTATTTGTTCCAAGCAGATTAACAATGTCACGTGCTATATGCACCGCGAATATATCGATAACCAACCATGTGAACTCGTGGATTTTATTGGACATCAATTGGATCTGGCATTCTCTTGGTTTACTTACCTTAATGACTCCACCTTGTATGTAACATAGCATAGAAGACCCAGCTGAACTAGCACAAACAAGGTGTAAACAAATAAAACTGGCCTGCGTCTCAAAATTTCAACCTTGAAAATCGTTTTTCTAGGCTTTCTTTCCTGTAACAAAGATTCGATAGAGATGTTGTTTTTTTAAGTAAAACTTATATAAACCAATGTATTAAAGTATATAATCTTGGCAAGTGTATTTGAATTGGCAATGCCAATAGAAATGAAAAAAACCGAAGCGTCATTTCTAAATGATTTTAAAGCGATTGTTAATGTTGAGTTCATAAAAAAAAATATGTTCTGGATATCTTCCAATGACTTCCTGTGTCAGTACGTGAGAAGGGGTTCCAATAAGCTCTTGTATTACAACATAAACCAATATCTTTCGTTTCTTTGTAGATTATTATACCTTCCTGTTTGTATCCTCAAAGGATGCGATGCAATTCTAAGTTTAACAAAATAAGTGTGTACTTTTAGATTTGCCATACATATTCAAAACAGAGTTTCATACCATTATTGCTTAAAATATATATCATTTCTCAGGACAAGACTATTCATACATGGTTAACATCATACATGAATATGGCTGAATGGTCTTCATTGTTGATCTTATACAACGCATAACATATACTTGGTTGATGTCAACGGGTGAATAAAAATATGCAGCTTTACCGGGACTCGAATAAAGCACCGCGGCTCTTAAGACTGTCTGACATGCATCTTCTCTCCAAAATACTAAACAGTTCTAAATACCGTAAAAAGGCGTTACATTAAACGTTATATACATGTAATTCTTGCATCTCAGACAGGATTATCTACCGTTTACACCGGTGCTAGAAAACTCTGTCTAACACCCCTATGTAAGACAAGTTGCGTGCTTTAAATAACGTCATTGCCGCGCGCCTTTTATGAATGAATTGCGTTCTTAGGGTGACGTCATTTTACCGTTATGAATGAAGTTGTAAGTTCATACGCTACGTATATGTTAGTGTTCATCCGTGCTGTTCTACAGAAATTAGAAACTTAGACGGGAGCGTTAGCGACAGGAGAATGTTTCTAATTTCTGTAAAACAGCTACGGATAAACACTAACATATTTAGTGTCAAGCTTTATTTGGCCCTTAATTGCGTCACTACGCGGTTTTATGAAACACTATGAAAAATAGAAGGCGACTTTGAACGGATTTCAATATATTATCGCATGGTTTGGAACTTTTCCTTTGTTCTTACTAACCCATTATACTCAGTACACTTCAATGAGCATTTGAAAACTGTATTGATATATAACAGTACAGTTTTTTAATTGATTCATGTAGGAAAAAAACTCGACTGTTATATATCGGCACCTTGTTTTTCGCACCTTGTATATATCAATGCATTTTTTTTCATAGAGGCTCCAATGGGGCAGTGGTAACGCCCATTCCCAGTAGCCAAAAAAATAAAAGAATGGAATCAATAAAATAAAATAAATATATAAATACCTTGAAAATATAAACAAAGATCATTAATGAAATGAAACTTACTCTCATTAAATCAAACGGTACATCTACTGAACGAATTATTTCCACTGAAAAAAAGCCCTTTAATCTTGACAGTTTACAATCCGCCTTTAACATAACTTGAAAAAAAACTGCCTTATCATAAATAACTGTAATGTAGCTAACGATTTATTTATTTATTTGTTTCTATTGCAAAAAAAGAAAACATGTCATTGCGATAAAACAGTTATAGTACATGTAGTATATGAAACGAGTTAGTTACGGTGGTATAACACTGGCTGGGGCGACATCTCGGGATGTTTCTGGAAAAAAATGGTCTCGGCCTAACGGCCATTTTTTAGCAGAAACACCCCTTGATGTCACCCCAGCCAGTGTTATATCCTCGTATCTAATTCGTTTTATGTACTATAACTATTACGTATCGACCTTTTTCTTTTATGTATATGTTAGTGTTCATCCGTGCTGTTCTACAGAAATAAGAAACTTCGACGGGAGCGATAGCGACCGGAGAATGTTTCTAATTTCTGTAGAACATATTTAGTGTCAAACTTTATTTGGCCTCATTAATATTCACTTTATTACGTCACTACCAGTCCGCTTTATTAAACAATTACCTGAATGGTGGGTTTAAATTTGACCTTATAAATATGCATGAGTTACGTCACTTTGCGCGCGAAGACCCATGTACCCCTTGTGTTTCAGTTGGCGGCATATGGCTCATAGCTCGGTATTGAAACATTTATTTAGGGAAAACATTTTTGATGAGTTGGATAATTGTTACCTGATATGATTTATACACTTTGATGAGTTGGACAACTGATACTCAGTAGATTCTAGCTAATATTTTATATGATTTATACATATATACACTAAATGTCATGTGTTAACACGAGGTCACGTAATATAGTTTCCAAAAACATAATGTCTAATTTCACTTTCTGTCTACCGAAAAATAGTATATACACACATGACTTTCCTTCTAGCTACGAATTAATTAAGAACTTTTTCTACATTGGTAATAAAAATATCAATTGACATTTTGTATTTACACATGCAGGATCTTTTTTCGCCAAGACGTGCATTTAAATCTGAACTGCATGTACGGTATATCCTTTTTTTTCAATGAATGCAAAATCAATGTAGGTTGACCTTTTGATGTCATTTTTACTTAATTAATATTCAAAAGCGGCACACGAAAGCGCATGTGCAAATTATGTAAATGACTATTTTTACAAACGCGATTCTATGAAGCACTATGAAAAATAGAAGGCGACTATGAACAGAATTTGATATAGTATCGACTTTTGTTCTTCTATGAAAATTAACACTCAATATTTTGAAGAAATACTGCATTCAAATAAAGTTGGACACTAAGTCGCTATCGTTCCCGTCGAAGTTTCTAATTTATGTAGAACAGTACGGATGAACACTAACATATACAAAAAGTGCGTAAGAGAATATCAGTTTTCATAATTTCTTTTCCGAACATAATTGACATGAAATATGCAAGAAAAAGAATCAAACATCGGCTATTGGTACAGACGGGAATATCTAGCTCTCGGGTAACTGTTTAGCGGAAACTCGGCAGAGCCTCATTACCGCCGTAAACAGTCACCCTCGAGCTAGATATTCCGGTCTGAAACCGGCAGTCGGTGAAAGATTCTTAGACAGTTAGACAGGCCCCCAAAAAGAGACATAAGAGCACCAGTTGCTTAGTATTTGCCCTACCTAAACATACATTGAGAATGGTTAAAGATATACTATGCTCATCCTTGAGTAAAATATTTTTATAACAGAAATTTATTGAAATCTATAAAATTCTTACTGAAAATGTCTAATTTGAAAAAAGAATGAATAAATTGTGTATTGGAAGCTGCGCTCCCTGTGACAGGTCAAGTAAAGTTGGTTCTTTCTTACGAAAAACTGCCAGTTCTTTAATCACATGTCCATGTTTTCATAATCTGACCACCTATAAGGCGTAGAATTAAAAAAACATATCTACTTTGTGTGAAGTCAAAACATGACTTATTCATACTTTCAAAAAGACTGAGTAGGATTTATCAATATTTCTAATATCGAATTTAAGTATAGCATATCTTTTGTATAAACTGTCCTCGATAGTGTTTATTTAACCAACTATTTAAACCGTAATATTTCGCTACGCCACAAAATGTGGCACTTGCCATACTATGGTGGCTGATTTGTTTCATTCGTGTTTTCGCCCCGCGGTCCTGCCATGCGAAAAGTCCTCGCTTATTGACATTACGCCAGAGAAGAGATTGCTCCGCCCACTGATTAACCTGGCACGGACTTTAAAAGACGGTACTGATGTTTACGCGAAATTGTTATGCCACTACAGTAAAATGCTGATACACTTATTGAATAGTTCAATTATTATGCTATTTAAAAAAAAGTTTTAAAAAACTGCATTCATGCATTTATAATGCATAAAATGTTTGGCAAATATCTTGTTATTTCTCGTAAGATATCACTGACAAAATGTCATTTTAATTTACAAATTCAAAGATAGGTTATATATTGTAGAAAATTGTTACAATCTTTCAATTATGAAATTGAAATAGCGGAACATATAAATAGTAAAATTATGTATATATCAATGAAACATTAACTTTTACAAATATTTTTTAAGGTTTATGTGCGAAATCACTTAAAAGATGTACTATGTTCAAATTTGATATTAGCAAATATTGGTAATTACTACACGGTGTCTTCGTACATATAAAATAAACAAAGTACACTTCTGTTTCACTATCAGATACACCTCCAATGTCAGCCACGATGAGTACACTTGATGAAACTTCTCTTTTCGCCGCTTTTTGTCAAGTCATTATACATAAGACAGAAGTTATAATACATAAGTCATTAGTCATAAGACAAAAGTCCTAGACAAAATGTCACTTATGGGCTTCCGTACATTTGTAATATAACATTTAATAATCATTTCATTTGTACAATTTATTACTGATTTGTAGCATAAAAAATCACTTCGTTAATGATTAAGATAACACTGAAGTAAGAACAAATGCTATCTAAAACAATCATACCAAACATGGTCTGGGTCAGACGGTTACGCGTTTGTATCAATATGCAATAAATCTTTGGCACTAAAGGCTTTCTATACATGCTTTGTCCATACCATTTTTGACTATTATTAAACAGAAACAGTTCGGCAGAACTACTGTGATTGCTTTGGATTTAATCACATGAATGTTACCAATAACATGTATCTCACTTGTTAGCATAAAATCTTACTCACTTACGGATGCTATGGGAGAATAAATATGGAATATAGGGCTGGGAATCAAAACTGCGTCGTATCCTACAAAATGTTAACAAACGCCGCCATCTTGGAACGAAAAACGTATGTTTTTGTTTATAACTATTTTTGTTGGTAATGACTGAAAACCAGATATATGTATTAACACGCTATACTATGTTCCGCTTCGTTCGGTATATGTTGCTTGCACAACTATTTGTAAAACAAAAGTTATAGCGAACTTGCAACTCGAAGCGGAGCAGAAATTTTGTGAAAATGTGTGGATACGACGCAGTTCATATTGCTTTATCTATCGTTTTTTTCTTCAAATATATTTTATACTCACTTCAGAGTTTTCCATTAACTTCGAAATATTATTTTGCATCATTTACTAAAATTTCATTAAAAAGAGATGTTTAATTTTTAAGAACATAATGATTTTTACGAAATGATACGACGCAGTTGAAAATAAAATATGATATGACACAGTTGTATTTTGGCATTCTTTTCAACAGGGGTAATTTTGGCAATATATGTCTATTTCATGGAATAATCACTTGCGCTAGATAAAAAAAAAACAGATAATTTGCGGTGTATAGCGATATTCTGTTGCTTTTGATTATTTAGAATACATTGTGTCATGTCCAATATAACATTTAATTTGAAAGTTTACATTGCGGTAGCTACTTTACAATTAAAGATGAACATGTTACTTAATTTATCATAATTTTTTGAAATAATTTCTTATATTTTCCTGTATGTTCAATATTATCCATATTTCTTTTGCAAAAATATAGAAGTCTATGAACCTGAATTTAATTTGGCTAGCTACGCTCTAAGTAATCTGTGGTTCTGCAGGTTGTTGGTAATGACTGTTTTTTAGGTTTGTTTTCAAACTTTAACTCTACACATTAGCTTTACTGGGGGCAAAGACCTCAGGTGCGCCTTAATTTGTGCATTATTTCAAGCAAAATGTTGCACTTGCAGAGAACCATCGACATTTCGAAACTACGTGTAGCTTGATAGGTTTCCACACGAAAAAATCAAAAGGCCCTGGTGGTTTTCGAATTCATAGCAGTTCAGTTCAAGTGATTTGAATTCAGTAAACATAAACAGCTCGGCTTCGGTCGAACACCTGTCTGATTTTTTTTTCAACAATTTGTTAACGTCAGCTATACAAATAAGCAGTTTTAGTTGTTTTTTTTTATATTAACTTCTGGTGTGAAGTTTTAAGATTATAAATATTTGAATTAATTATAAAGACAATAAAATTTAACTTTCTTATTGAAATGAAATATTTCCTTAATCCCTAAGATTATTTTTACTTTGCTATTTCGGTGCGAATATAGCAGAGAAATTTTCTATGTAAACAGGTATTCCTCTTTGAAGTCATATTCTGAATAAAATTTGTTGAATTTTTCAGGCAATTCATTTTCAAATAAAAATCACACTTAAGTTTGAAGGTATGTTTAGATGCCATGTCAAATTCGATGCGATAATCTGACCTAAATTTGGTGTGTACTTTTCTCCGGTCCGGTCGCTTCCGGTCTCTCCAGGTATATTTTGATCGGAATTGTCGAGAGACCAGTGAATAGTATCATATTTAGTGGCCTGGTCAGTGCCGGTGTCGAGTAATATGTGTTGATATAAGATATTTGTTTCGTATATAATGTATTTCGTTTCAAATTAATTGTTTTTTTTTAATTATGTATTTTTTGTTATTATATGATTTAATCAAAGATATAAATGTAAAAGTGTATTAATGTATTAACTACGGAGAATGACATTATTTTATGTGAGAATAAAATGTTATAAAAGAAACAAAAAATATGTAGAATTTGAAATGTGTATGATTTTGATGCTCCTGTTTGTTTGGGTTTTTTTGTTGTATTGTTGTTGTTGTATTGCATAAATATTTCCTTATATGAAAAATACATTATCATTATCACGTCACATTGTGATTTTGTTACATTTTGAAAATGATGTATTATGTTATATTATATGCATATATTTTATGTATTTCCTTATTTATAATTGCTTTTTGTGCATAATTTTGATGTTTATAAGTTCTGTGTTGTTGTGTAATTGTCAATGAAATTGTGGTAAATTTATGAATGATTGACCATATTTCATGCCGATTTTGCCAAAAAATATGCAACAGTCATCTTTTTTTAAATAATAACATTTTGATTTTATGTTACTTTTTTATGCTCATCAATATAATCTCGTGATAATCAATGGCATAGGGCATATACAATCATTTATAATCTATTTGGGTAACGCATGATCAACACCACACTTGTTTATTTTAATTTTATTTTATTATGTAATCGTTATTGGCGAAGTCCCCATCATTACACAGTAAATATCTTAAGATATCATTCTGTTCAAACTTAGTTAAGATATGCCACTGATTAAATTACCATGTTGATCATTTTGAGCATAATTGTTTTATCATACAGTAATTGTAATATCGGTTTTAATTTGTCTTTTTCTTCATCTTTTATGAAGAATGTTTTCTTTTTTTTTGTGTTTAATGTGCTATTTTAATACTGAGTTATTACAATATTTTTTTTATATTACATGTATATAAATTTTAAAAATTCAATTGTCATATTGACCGACGATTATGATTCTAATAATTACTGTAAACAAAGTCAGTAAATTATGATCAATATTTCCATATATTATATTCAATTTTCTTAGACCATTTCTTTTTACTTCAAAAATCAGTTGAAAGATTCATTAAATCCAATTCAATTTGTAACTTAGAATCTCTTTACTAAACGCTTATAAATTAAATTAAATGTTTCAAAGTTGATTTTGTCATATTAATACCATAAAAATGTACCTTTTTATGCATTTATTGTATGTAATTTTTGGTTTATCAGATGTAAATAAAATGAAAAGTGCTTTTGTTATTTTTGGAATTGAAAGTTTTTGTATAATAATAATTAGATCTATAAAAAACAAATAAATTTGAGAGATGATCTCTGTTAATTCATTATTGTAACCAAACTAAGTGAAAACATTCAATTTTGGAAAAAAAACTTATTTTTTGTTACGATTTCAAATAAAATATCTACTTCAAAAGCGGGAGAGACTAAACAATAAACGTGTGATACTATTCGCTGGTCTCTAGTAAATTCCGGTCAAAATAGACCGGGAGAGACCGGGATTAACCTACAGGAGACCACCCCCTAAATTTTCTGAAAACTTCTTCAATACTTTTGAAACGTCCTGTCGTGCATACATCTGTATCAAATTAATCGATGCAAAGCGAAAAGTACCTTTGCAAAACGGACACCTTCTTTACAAAAAAATGTGTAGTTTTATCATTTGTAACTCGACTTTGAAAATTTAAAGTTTATTAATGGAGAAGAATGATACTTTAGTGCAAAAACGTATACCTGTTCTCATCGGCGATAAAGAAATGCAATACGACAAAATTGGCGGTAAAGTTCCGCGGCGCTGAACATAAAATGACTGAACGGAACGCATACCCTACTTGTAAAAATATATTGGAGCTTAACCATTTATGATATAATTTCAAAAATGTAATGTTCAGTTTCAAATAATAAAGGTAGGCATGCAATTTGTGCATACTTCTCTTCAGATAGCAAGAGACTTTTACAAAATTTGTAATTCTTTATTATTTTTTTTTCAAAAAAACAAAGGTCATTCCTGATTGATACAGGGTCTAGGAGAGATTACCCTGGAATATTAAATTTTGTATCAAAATTCTGTAAATGAAAAAAGTAACCACCCAATTTCGAATCTCGGGAACAAGTTTATAAGCATGTTAGGCGACTCTAGAACACGTTGTCATATGGGTGTGCGATCACGTGTTTCAATGTATAGTGCATTTGATACAGCTTTTCGGAATTTGTAGATGTTTATGACAGGAAATAACAATGCGACCGAAAAATGAAGCCTTAATAGAAATTTTATTACATTTTCCATTTTTATGGAACCAATGAGTGACCTCTGCTTTTGACTTAATTTGTAAACGAGAAATGTTGTTGGACGTTATTAGCATAACTAGCACAAAATTTAATAGCTGAACCAATATGCAGCCAAAAAATAAAAATACAACTGCGTCATATTATTTCGTAAAAATCATTATTGTCTTGGAAAATAAACATATCTTTTTATGAAATTTAAGTTAATGATGCAAAATCATATTTTCAAGTTTATGATGAACTCTGAAACGAGTACACAATTGATTTGAAGAAAAAAACGATTAATAAGGCAATGTGATCTGCGTCGTATCCACACATTTTCACAAAACATTTTTTCCGCTTCGAGTTGCAAGTTCGCTATAACTTTTGTTTTACAAAATTAGTTGTGCAAGCAACATATACCGAACGAAGCGGAAAATAGTGAAGCGTGTTAATACATATATCTGTTTTTCAGTCATTTCCAACAAAAATAGTTATAACCAAAAAAAACATAGTTACGTTTTACGTTCCAAGATGACGGTGTCTGTTTACATTTTGTAAGATACGACGCAGTTTTGATTCCCAGCCCTGGGATGCTTTGGGAGAATAAATAGGGAATATAATAAGAATAGTGTATA
This sequence comes from Ruditapes philippinarum, assembly GCF_026571515.1. NCBI lineage: Eukaryota > Metazoa > Mollusca > Bivalvia > Venerida > Veneridae > Ruditapes > Ruditapes philippinarum. The sequence continues at coordinate 109,287 of NW_026861418.1, read as the reverse complement.
TAACTTGCCTAGATATACCAATTTTCATTTGAGAAATTTATTGGTGAAACCATTTTACACATTTTATACAATGATAAATTGATAATTGCGCGGACACTCAGTTTATTTTTAGGTATGAATGTTGAAAATCCGAAACTGAAACTGTCTAAATAGTTAAATCCAGACACGTTTGAATAGTCAACCACTAAAGTAGATTGTTTACCATTATGAATGATCTTACTTATATTACGTAAACAAAAGAACTATCACTCATGATTTACTCATTTCTGATCCTTCATCGACTTTGATTTCTTCATCGACTTTGAAAATAAGATAATCATATTATATAATTTATAAGACCGATTGGATTAATAATAACATTCCTTTTTATTCATAATGTTGTTTGTATTATATCGATTTTATTAAAACTGTCTAAAACTTGGTTATAAAATCAATCATCAAAATAAAACATATTATAATTAGTAATTACCGGCTGATCCGTTTCAAACTCCATTGTTCCCTTACACTATCCACCCTTGAATTTTTGAAGCGCTTCCTACAAGAAATGCATATACAATGTGACAGTATTTAGAGACAGGCGAGGTTAAATACCTTCAATGTATTAAAGGTATATAATACATTTGATCGCGTTTCTTCCTTTAACTTAACATACCGTAAAACCTTTCAATGGGAGCAAGACTGTACTTAAATAATTCGGTAAAGTACCTTTAATGTTTAAAAAATTCTGCATTTACACAAATTAAATGGAGCTTCATTGGGACAAATTCTCAATGTAAACGTAATTTTAACTACGGCAAAAAAGGTTTATAAATTAAGAAGACTTTACCTTGTAAATGTACGCGTTTAATGCACATAAACTAACCTAATTTAAGGTTGGTCTATTTTGATGGGAAGCTATAAGTTTATAGATACACTTTCGAATCCGTTCCTCGCCGCTATCTTGGAACGATAAAGGTATGTTTTTGTTTATAACTTTTTTTGTTCGAAATGGTATGTATTAAGACGCTGTAAGCAATTCACTCACTTTAAAAGTTTTTAAAAGTAAAGTTCTGCCAGTCCGTGATAGTACGCCCGCTTATTTTTACAGCGGATAACGAATGGCACAGGTCTTACATGTTAGGCTTCGCATGAATTGTAGCAAACTAAATCATCACCTTTTCACTCGTAATATCGTCCAATTTCCCCTTTGCTATTGTTGAAAACCTGAAAACAACTATCACTATCTTCTCGAATGTCACTTTTATAGTTGCCACCGTACATGCCTTCTTTCAAAAGTGCGTCAAATCACTCAAAATATCTCTCCTCACAATCCTGTTTGGGGATGTTTCTCTTTCTCAATCAGACAATGCGGAGTTATTTCTGGCCGTTCAAAAATACATAATGGATAGTGGGAGGTTTGCATGACGATTAAATGTTGCAAAGTAGTGTCTACGACTTAACAATAACACAGTTAAACACTTAAAAAAATAATAATAGTTTAATAGTGTCTATGTGCTAAAAAACCATTTGTCTCATCATCTCTTAACGTTGGTTTTCATCTTATTCTTCCTTCTTCTTTTTTCTCTTTCTTTAATTTATTTTCTATTAATATATTATACTAAAATATCTATCAATTACTAATATTGCAAGTGCCTCACCACATAACCTAGTTTTGTTATTATTTGTTTTTCAAAAATATTTTGCATACAATAAATAGTATGTCAGTGTTAAAATGTGTGTATAATGTATGATTACAATATATGCAATAAAAGATGTTTAAACCAACACGCTCCACTATTTTCCGCTTCGTTCGGTATATAAGATTAAGATAAGATAATTGTTTATTATAGTGACATATGCAATGAAAATTTATACAGTAGAATACATTTTAACAAAGAGTTATGCACCCGGATCAATGGACCTATTAGTAACCTTTTATAATAAATAACATTAATCATATAACTGTACATGATATGACAGATAACGTGAAGGAAATGGTTATGGTAAAACAACACCGAATTATAAATATGAAAGTATGCACATACTAGTATAACAAAAAATAGTTAAGTGAGACATAATTTTTGTTGAAATGCAAAACCTAAATTATTTTCATAATTTAAGAGTAAAGTATACTTCGTCTAAACAAGTGAGCTTTCATTATATATTTGGGTTTTTCTTATGTGATCAGTCATCAACAGAAATGGTTAAATTCATGTCCTGAACACAGTCAACATTAACAAATATATCGTTTCTTATGTGTCTATAAATATCACATGATAACAAAAATTGAGTCTCATCCTCTTCTTCATTTCTTTCACAAAAACGACAAATTCTGTCTTCCACTGCTTCTCCAACGAAACGCCCAGTCTCAATACGTATAGGTAAAATGCCAAATCTGAACTGACATAAAAGTGACCGTTCATGTTTTCTTAAATTAAGTGAAACATAATCTTCCTTATCAAAGGTATCTTTAAACAGTTTAAATGTACGAAGTTTCCTACATGATTTCAAATCGGTCTGCCATTTATTACAGTACAGGTCTTGTATTTTATCTCTAGCAGTAGACAGACTAACTGCTGTTAAATCTGTAAATTGCTGTTCTAAGTTAAGATCACTAAAAATCTTTTTTATATTTGAAGACCAATTTTCACATGTATTGCATTTACCGTAATCATATAAGAACACTTTTTGGTTAGTCTATCATCCGGCATTGATAACAACCTGATCCAAAATCGTATTATAGGCAGTTTCTGTCTGAACACACTTGGTAGCCATCCTGAATCTCCATACATTGCTTAGAGTGGTGCAAATCTATGTACACCAAAAATGTATATCAGCGCGCGGTGATAGACATTGTCAACACATAGGTACGATCTGAAGCCCCGCGAGGAGGCGCCATACTCCAATATCGGACTCACACAACTGCCTACCAGTTTTTCAAATGTGTTAATTCCAGTATGTTTCAGATTGTGTATTTTACAGATTATGCTCATTAAAGCTCTTCCAGCACCTTTAGATAATGATTCACTATTAAGATTAAAGTTCATTTTCTCATCAAAAACTATGTCCAGATATTTATAATGATCAACGGTCTCTAGAACATTTTCACCAACTCTGAAAATAAATTCACTGCGCTGAGTAGGTCCTCTACGAAAATGGACACATTTGGTCTAATAAGTATTTACTAAACACGCCACCGTTTGCACCATTCATGTACAACATCAAGCATACGCTGCACATTTATTTCTGAGTCTGAGATCAGCGATTTGTCATCCGCGTAGAACAATGTAGATAACATCATATAACCAACGTTAATTCCAAGCCCAAGACTATTAATTTTGTGAATGAGGTCATTTGCAAACACGGACCAGAGCGTCGGCGACAGCGTACACCCCTGATTTAATCTAGTAGTACAATCGAACCAATCAGTGAAAAAAAAGAATTTGGAAATCCGCGATTATTTATGCGAACAGAAGCCGATGCTCTAGCATATATGATTTTAATAGAATTATAAACTATCCCATCGACATTGTTAAGTAACAGTTTATACAAAAGTAAGTCTCTATCAACAAAATCAAAGCACTTTCTTAAGTCTATAAAAGCAGTGAACGTATTTTTGTTGTTACGTATAATGCTATTTAGTGTAAAAATATGATCTTCTTTTCGAAAACCATTCTGTTCATCGGCCATAAGATTGTTTGATTCCATGTATGCAGAAACACGTTTGTTAATAAACGCAGTATATAATTTGTTAACGCAAGACAGTAGACTGATTCCTATATAATGTAAGGGTACTCGTTTATCAGTATTTGGATCCTTAAGAATGGGAATATAATCAAATTGATGTGATAATGCTACATTCAAATATCAATTGAAAACGTTCCTTCAACGCCGCAATGACTGCTGGGAATTTCAAAACATCATACGGAATACGGTCAAATCCCTGAGCTGACATACTTTTAGCTTTCATAATAATGCTGGAGATTTCTTCAATTGAAATATTTCGGTTCATTAATGCATTCGGGGTATATAACGGATCCTTATTTCTACGCTCTATCATTTCCTCATGGTTTAAGCACTGCCTGTAATGTATATCATCAAAATTACCAGTATCTGTACCGTTATATAATTTCTCAAAATCCGATTTCCATCTATTCAAAACTTCGTGCTCATTTCTGATAGGAGTTCCATTTTCATCTATAATTTCTATCGGTAAAGGAGCCCTTTCGAGGTCATAAACTCCTAATCTTTTGCCAGAAGACATTCGGGTTAGAAGTCGATATTTCTTCAATCTCGATCGCCTTTGCATACCTATACGCTCGTTCACATTGTCTTGAGTTTATCAAAATCATTACGTGCACCGATATATTCGTTATGCAATGTCTGTCTACAACGGTCATTTTGATCACATTTTAAAAATGCCCTTTCCTTTGTATTCATATTATACCACAGGGACTTGAGTTCATCATTCAAATATGGTTTTAAGTGCTTTCGTCGCCTTTGTATTCTACTAGATGCGTTTATTTGCGGAATTTTGTCGTGCATTTCTCGAGTAATCAGTTTGCATAGCTTATCAAAGAAAGCGTCAATTTCACTCTGCGTTTCTCTTAGTTCTCGATGCGATAAATCATATTGAAGATGGCAAACTTAACCATATCGCTTTCCATGAAATCGTTAGGTATTTGTTTAAGCTTAAAACGTGGCTGTTTTGAAGTCTGGTCTATATTGGCATGTGTTTCACAATCAAAAGAACTATTGTCCGTTATACCAAGGTCAAATTCTCCCAACAGCGCCGAGTGATCTGGTAAGCGTGACCGTTAACCAATTAATCCGTGTAAATTATTTTTCTCTACAATTTCATTGATTGTTAATACTGTGAACGATTGACAATGTACAAAAATGTCCTGAGTAATATATAATCGACGACCGCCCGTCCTTTTACCGAAATGGAAGTGTAATTGTCGTGTGAAAATCTATTGTTTAAGACGCAGAATTTTGTGTCATTTAAGAATTCAATCAACGAATGGCCATGCTAATTAACTTTTTTTTCATCTAAAACAACACGTGTCGGATTAGAGTCAAAATCTTCTAGAACGTCAGAGAGACTACCAATTCTTTAATGGGCTCCAATCAACATAAAATCACAATTTTCATAAGGATATATTAAAGCTAGTAGGTGCGCGAAAAATGACTGGCTATCACGTCCCCATACAGAGTTTTCAAGGGGTAGGTAGCATGAGAACACTATCACACTCGTATCACTATCGTGATTATCAAGTTTCAAAGCCAATATTTCGTCATAGGATTTATCTACTATGCTTATTTCATATGTTTCCACGACCCATTCTTTCACGAGAATACCTACACCACCGGACGGTTTCGGCGCTCGACGGTGCATTTTCATGTGATTGACGTATATTTCGTCTAAGTCTACCGTTAGCATATACCCGTGGTAATTGCCTTAACAAAGCTCTGGTGTTTGACTCGATTAATCTTTCTGCATAACTTTTGCAGCTTTTTATATACACCTCACTATGAGTTTCAGAATTCTTAAATTTAATTTTATTTCGAAGAATCAATACCTTTTGATAACCTCGTCTTTGTCAAAATTGATCCCACTGACCATAACGGACCTTTCATAATCTTTACCGTTATTTGGCCTAAATTCCACAGGCATGTGCGTCGATTGCTCGCCGTTTTTTAAGTCTATCGCCGGACAAACTGCTCCTTGTAGCATAGACTGCTTTCCAGGGAACCGACCCGCCAACTTAATGATTGAACCGTTTCCAATATGTCATTAATACGTGCACTTTCTGTATTGAGTTTTGTTGCGATTTCTTTACGAAGCGATCCGACTTTTTGCTCTATTTGTTCTACAAATTCGACTTTTAACTTGTCTATTTTCTCTTCTAAAGCCGTACGATTTCTTTCTTGATTGACTTTCATTTCGGACACTGCAGTCACTAACCAGTCAATCTTATCACCCAAACTTGTGTACTTTTTTGTGACATGTTTGAAAGGTGGCAACTTTCTTGCGTTCTAGGCCTTTTGTCACCAACTGGTGTATTAAAAACTGAGTCTGAGGCACCTGGAGCAAAGTTATGTGTATTGTATAATATGTCGTTCGCCTCACCGATAATAGCGCTCTTACCCCAATATCCTGACTGTGTACAGTACCGAACTCGTTATCCTCGTAATCACTGCAATCGAAATCAGAGTCAATATTATTACCGTGTTTTGCGTGTTTTTGCACTCGATATGTTGCTTGTACAAATAAAAATCACACTTTAGTATGAAGGTATGTTAAGATTCTGTGGAAAATTCAATGCGAAAATCTGATCTAAATTTTCCCATCCCGGCTTTCATTCTATATAGGGAAAACTTCTTCAATACTATTGACACACTATGTCGCGTATATATCTGTATCAAATCTATTGGTACATTTGCAAAACAGGCACCTACTTTACAATATAATTTGTAATTTTATTACTTGCAACTCGATTTTATCTTATTAATTTCCAGTAAAAAAACATTAGAGACTTCTCATCGTCGATAAAGAAATACAAGCGGTAAAGTGCCTCGGCGCTGAACATAAAATGACTGAACGAAACGCATACCTTACTTGCAGATTAACCATTTATAAATTATATAATTTCAAAAATATTAATGTATGAATATATGACTAGTCTTAATCATGTATTAAAAGAGGAATAATACTTTATTTCAAATACTGATTTAAGTTTCAAATAATATAGCGTATCTGTTCTCACCGATTATTAAAAACTTAACAATAAATCGGCGCGTAAAAGATATAAGTAATATCGGCATTGTCGCAAATTGTTGTTATTATAAGTAACAAAGGAAGCCATGCAATTTGAGCATATGAAAAATGTAACCATTCCCATTAGTTTCGAACTCACGGGAACAAGTTTATAAGCATGCTAAGGCAACACTAAAACACGCATATGGGTATGCGATCACGTGTTTACACCTTTTCTGAATTTGTAGAGTGACAGGTGCTAAAACTGCGACCGAACAAAAAATGAAGCCTTAATTGAATTTTTATTACAATTACCATTTTCGTGGGACCAATGAGTGACTTCTGCTCTCGAGTCGTTGTATACAAGGTCACTTGTGCCCATTCATAATGATCAAACATTCGCAGACAAAAATGTTGTTGGACGTTACTAGTATACTTAACGCATAATTTAATAGCTGAACCAATATGCAGCCTGCAATGAAAATACAACTGCGTCGTATCATATTTTTATAGTATATTTATTTTCAACTGTGTCGTATCATTTCGTACAAATTATTATTTTCTTGGAAAATAAACATTTCTTTTTAAAGAAATTTTAGTAAATGATACAAAATTATATGTTGAAGTTTATGGCGAATTCTGAAATGAGTCTATGAAAATAAAATAGTGGAATATTTGGTTGTCAGTCATTTCCAACAAAAAGAGTTACATTTTTCGTTCCAAGATAGCAGCGTTTGTCTACATTGTGTAGGATACGACGCAGTTTTGATACTAAATAGGTTATTGGGTATTATAGAATTATTATGTGATTATTTTTTTCAGCTTTCATGTCTGAGTGATATAATATTAAGACTGGTTATTCGAAACGGCCGCAGGTCATACATTAAACTTATAAAAATATATCCCTAACAATGACTTTATAGCTAAATAAAATTACGAGGATAGGGTTGTATAGGGTTAGCATAACTTTTTGTTGGAAATGTTTTTAAGGATATTCGCATATTTTTGTGGATTTATAACAGTAACCTCATAAGTTAGCTCACCCAGGTACGTATGTCATTATACGTACCTGGCTCACCTAAGATGTGAAACCATGTGATTATATGTGCCTCGTATGTAGTTTAATTCTTTAAACAAAGTTGTCGATTTTGAACAAACTTCAACTAAATGATTCTTCGGTGTCCCTCTATAAACTTATGGTCCAATACGGATGCAAGTAGGTAACAGATAGAAATTTCAATGCACAGCGCTTAGATATATGGTATGTAACATCACCTTGTGGACCTCTACAAAAGTCACATAATAGTAAATTATGGTTTAAAGGTTCAAAATTGGCTCGTCCTATGAGCAACGCACTCGTCTTTGGCTATAGGAAAAACAAATTTAAAACATGTCTGCAAAAACATGGAATAGAGCTAAGGTATTTTGCACGTGGAATTTCCTTGTGACTTGTTCAAGGTTAATATACAGTACTCTTGCACTTTGGGAAAAAATTGAAATGCCCCGGGTCCCTTCTGTGAAATTGATGAGTATAGTAAAATAAATTAAATATTATTCTGCTAAGAAACCTTTATGTGTTCGATTTGTCAATACGTCATTTTAGCAGATACATTTATTGGTGTGAACGGGGCCTCGTACATGGTATGCATTGCGAACGTTATTAGATGTCTAGTAGATATGCATTTGTCCATACAGCAATGGGGAAAGTTTTAGACTTGAATTTGTGTATTTGTTTTGTTTTAACAAATTCACACTTCTCAAATTTTCTAATAAAAATAGCTTTTCTGATGTACAACATGTCATTAAGGGATTTGAATAAACGACTAACTGAAATGATAATGCCATGTTTGAATATCATATTCTTTTTTATCATTATCTTATTTTATCTGCATAATAAATAACGTGCCAATGAGCCAGTCTATTGTCGATCGACCGTTGAAAGTTGATACGACTGTGGAAGTGTCACTTACTTCATTTGCTCCGCTTCTGTTGAAGTTCGGCTCCGCCTTAAATTGTCGCAATAATTTAAAATGATGCTCCGTATGCTAGCATTTAGTCTTCGTTGACGGAGCAGAAGGGAGCCAGGACAACATTGATCAATATCACTTGTCGAATCATTAAATTACAAGTCACAAAGCTTAAACCACGCCCATTATCACAGAGGCGGTTCTGCCGCAACCGTAAACTCGGCCTGTAAGGGGAGATCACAGCAGAAAAGTCAGCTTCAAAATCATTCGAATATTATACAATTCGTACTAATATTTAAATGGATATATTCTCGGCACATGTTGTCTTGAATTCATTTTAAGTATGCCAATCATTTCAATTTTACTTGTTATCCAATTTATTTTGCTTCGACCAGACGTTTTAATCTTTGTCGCAACAGAAAAACATTTTAGAATTTGAGACATGGCATTACTTTGTGAATTTATGCATTAGGTTCTATTTTCTCACAAAAATATACAACTTTATCATTGAACAACGAGCACAAACCAAGACCATGGAGAAGAAATTGATTTGTGCTTTGGATATTCAACTGCAATAGAGAACAATTTTCAATGCTGATTGACTGTTCACATCATTTGGCGGTGTCTTTGATGTGCAGCATCAACATTTAACTTGTATTTATGTTGGTAAAACCGGAGATACGTTGTACACAGCTTATGATTTTCAATAATGGGGATGGAAAAACTATACGGAAATGACTAATACCGAAAAACAATAGAAAATGTGTGGAAAAAATAAATTAAGAACCTATAGACCATAATTATGAAGTTAATACTAAACAATAACGCGGCAGACGGCAAACAACGCCATGGATAAATATAAATGATAAAATAAATTCAGGTAGAACAAAATAAAACAATGAAATAAATAAAAAGGCGCATGTATTTCTCTTATGATAATTACGTTTGAAAGAAATAAATAAGTAATAAAGATAGTGTTAATAATAAAAGATTCTTGCAAACGAAACTTGATTTTCTCACAGACAATGAGTCTGATAAATTGTTTTTAGAATTCATTTTATTAAAAAAATTAGAAATGGTTGCCCCCACACTCCATTGTTATGTCAGTTTACGGACCAACAGCGGGACAGCGTGGCAGTGGGATAGCGTCAAAGCAGGTCAGTGGGACGGCGTGACAGTATGAAAGCATGACAGCGGAACAGTATGACAGTAGAACAGGATAAGAGCAAGGCAGTGGGACATCGGGACAGTATGACAACGGGACAGCATGACAGCGGGATAGTATGACAGCGGAACAGCATGACAGTGGGACAGCATGGCAGCGGGACATCATAACAGCGTGACAGTGGTACGGCATGACAGCGTGATTCTGGGACAACGTGCCAGCATGACACTGGAACAGCATGACATTGGGACAGCGGGACGGACAGACAAGCACACATCTACATGCATCATCTCCTTATGTGGGGGCCATTAAAAAAGTTTTGAACTATTTAACATGTCACAAGAATGATACCATGGGGGTGAAACACCATTTGTATCTCAAAAATGAGCATCGGTAAAAAGTATATGTGAATTTCCACTGCTTCAGATGTTAATCATAACACCAGATGTGACTGTAAAATAAGGTCAATCGCACGGTAAGTTTTCAACATTTTAAACAGTTATATAAAATTCAATTATTTTTTAAGAAAATCGAAATGTGATTCTACCCTCCTGACTGTCCTTTATATTACCCATTTTCGTTTTGGATTTCTATGCAGACTTCATCGAGATATTATTTCCGTCGTGGGTTCTGGTTTGTCAAAAACATGCAATGCGTATGAAGAAAATGTCACTAAACTGACTAAAAAAATTTACGAAATCTAACTACAGACCGATGCTTAACATTCAGATAAATCCTGATTTAAGTATTTTTTGAGATTTGGCTACAAACGGAGGAATTGCTGCTCAAAATTACATTTGAGCTCAATGTTTGCCATTGTAAAAATATTGCGGTGGCTTTTGAATGTTAGGGGATTTATTCTGTTTAAATGACGATAATGTCGGAGAGCTGCGAACGATTCTTTGGCTCGAGTTGTGAATGGCAAAAGGAATTATAATATAGCATGGTACGAGCTCTAGAAGCTCTGTAACAATTTTGATTTCGTAGGTTATACGATTGTTCATTGGTGTAAACTTGAAGCATTTCAGAAAGATAAGGAGGGGCAAGATTTTTGGTCATTTTATAAAAAAAAACAAGTTTGTGTTGGTTACGACGAGATTCAAGGGATTCCCACCCTACCTCCGACATAAGTTTGGCAACTGACACAAGTTTGGTTGCACCCGTTACAATACAAGTTGCCTCATACTGAACCTTTTCGAATGTTTCCTTTTCTTTAGCTGTACAGTTATCAAAGTTAACATCACCATATTCTAAAGGAGGACAAATGAAAGACATATTTTTTTCTAGTGAATGACGATCAAGGATAAATTTCAACTTTCGCATTACATTGATACGCTTGTAGGCTTTCTCAATTATATAGTTTATATGAATATTCAATCTGAAATCAGGAGAGAAAAATACACCCAAGATGTTTATGATGAGTAACTTCTTGAATAGTCTCCAATTCATCTCTAAGGGTGGATGAAGTTGGTTGCCAGTTTTGCGAGTCAAGATAAGAAATTGTCTTTTTTTTTTTTTTTTTTTTTTTTTTTTTTGGGGGGGGGGTGAACTTTATCAACCAGGTTTTAGCCCAGTTGGAGATAGTAGAGAGATCAGAGTTAAGAGTGTAAGCTGAAGAGGTAGGATCGTCTACAATTAGATATAGACTTGTGTCATCAGCAAAAAGGCGAATATTATATATATGTGATATATTGTATATCGATAAAAAGTAAAAAAAAGGTGTACAGATATGTTAGCTGGTTTGTTGTTGAGTCACCTGGTATGAAGCCTGACTGCAAAGGACTTAGAAGGTTGTTGGAGTGGAGGTAGTTGAAGGTGTGTTTGAAAGCCATTCTTTCAAAAACATTACCAACTGTAGAAAGAAGAGATTTAGGGCATGTTCGTAAAGTAAGCTAGACAGCCGGAGAAGCCGGAACAAATTTTTGTTTACTGCGACTGTTCCGGCTACTCCGGCTAGCCGGAATCCGGCTGAATCGGCTAGCCAGAGAAGATACAGTAAAACCTGTGCAAAAGACAATTGGTTAATTCCATAATGTAGTTTCAAATTACTTATCACCTTGATCTCTGGCTATTCCAGGTGGCCTGAATAACCAAAATGAAGACTTTTTAAGATGAAAAAAAATCCAGGAACAAATTTATGAATATTTGTGACGTGACCGTGGGTGCCGCTGGCAAAGGTGTGTTCGTCGGGAATGCTCTAGTCTTTTACCGACGTGGAGCCGAAGATCGTGCTATAAAAGGTCATTTAAACTCATATCTCGCCAATTCCGACTGCCCTCTGTGAGGCTCAGCCTCAATTGCACAGAACCCCCATATTGTGGGATGGTTAGGGGTCTGACTATGTGACCGCTGGCATAGGTGTGTCCGTCGGAAATACTTTGGTATTTTGCCGACGTTGAGCCGAAAATCGTACTTTACATATGGTCATTTCAACTCATATCTGGCCATTTCCGACTGACCAATGTGAGGTCCAGCCTCAATTGCGCAGAACCCCATATGGTGGGAAGGTTAGGGAGTTTAACCGTGTGTTCGCTGGCATAGGTGTGCAACAAAATCACGTGTTAACACGGAAATGCTTTTTATGCTTTTTATGAAGTTTTTAAAGTTAACCTACGTCGGAATTTTGAAGAAAGTTTATAAGATGGAGATGGAGTTTGAAGTAAGTATCTATAAAGTATATTTTTATAGAATTGATTAAAGGGATACTTTGACAAATGAATGACAAAAAGAGCAAATTGATGTTATTTACTCAAATCATGCTAAAATGACATTCTCTAAAGTCCTAGCATGAATTTCTGTATAAATACTACACTGTGCTCCTCTTAGTTCACGGAACTAAACACTTTGAAGCAAGAAAGAAAACAACACTTAAAACTTATGGTACAAAAATTGTCATAAGCTGTAACATATAGGTATTTTCTGCTGTATGACACAAGAAAACAACATTATATTTAGTCAAAATTAGTTTAAATGAGCCAGACGTAGACCATATGTCGGCCATTTTGAAAACAGTATTTCATCATTTAAATCGCAGTAATGGTGTTTTATTTCTTTTTTTTCATGTTTCAGTTAAAATTTCTACATTTTATTTTGAATAATGTTAAAAATTAAAAGTATCTATTCTATCCTTGCTTTTTGCAGAATTTTGTAAAATGTTGTTCTGTTTTACGTAAAAATCTATAGATTTAAAATATTTTCCACAAAAACTTTGTTGTTTAGGTATTTGAATAAAATATGTCAATTGTGACCAATTTTAACACTGGCTACATAAACACATGCCATTACCGTGAAATAGGTGATGACGCGGATTTAGTGATGTTGAGTATAATATATATTTTGGGTTTGAAGCGTTATTATATTTTCATATATTGAACGAAATTAGGACGTCGATAGAGTCACCGAGTAGTTTTAAAACAAATCATATAACTGGAAATCCCTCTGGAAATTACAATTACAACAGGAACCCGAAATTCTGTCCAAAACAAAAAAATAACGATTTGAAAATGCCATATATCTACTGTATACTATTTATGTATATATATTACTATTTATATTGATTTTTTTTTTGTTTTGGTAGAATTTTAGGTTCCTGTGCAATTATATACATCATGGATATTGTTAGATTGAAATAAGTATTAGTCATTCATTTGACAGATTCTTTAACATTTTAGTAATTCTCTATAGATCTAACAGCTATTTTGAATTCTAAATCCAATAACCTGACCCATGTGGGGCCAGTTGGGATACCACCATTTTATTCTTTATAAAGATAAAAGTTTTGTTCCTCTGACTGCTTAGTGTTTTCATTTCGAGAACACTTATAGAATATTGAAAGAAAACTTCAAATCGTAGAAATGAAAATGTGCATGTGTCTCCCTACACTAAAGAATTGAAAAGCTAGTGACATATGTTTCCTTTTCAGCCTATAATTCAGGTGATATTATAATTTTTTTACCGTTATTATAAAGATCGGTTCAAAATACGCGGTTTTTATCTCTATCTTCAAGGCACATTGCACTTAATCTGTCTGGTTGAGTTTCTTTGATTATATATTTAAAAAGATTGACTATTTTAATGGCCATTGAACAAAAGCTGATTAAAAAGGATAAACTATGATAAATTGCCTGAAATATAAAAGGCCTGCACCACTCTTTTTATCAACGGAATGTTAACGTCACATTCTGAAGGATATCTATAGAATTTATTGTGATTCAAGTGGGTTATTGGTTATTCACATGGACTATTATCTATATAATCTTAAAATTGAAACCTATTACGGAAATATCTCAAGTTGTTTTGACTTTGACCTTTTCACCCACCATTTACACTTGGATAGGCATAATGTCACTTTGATTTATGTTAAACATATGAATCTTTTTTTTATTGTTATTTCATAGGTAATGAGGGTATACGGCGTAGTGTTGCCACACGTGACACTGACGAAAAGTTTGTCTCTTCATTCAGAATTTCAGTTTGCCTCTTTTTCTCACTAGATTGGCCAAATATACTTTTTAACCCTGCGTAAAATTCAGACTGGATGACATCCTACAACAACTCAACTTCCTGAATGACGAAGGTCAAACGATAGGTCCAGATAGTAAAAGGACAAACGGACCTGACGCTGTGCTGTCGATGGTAGACTGGACAATGCAGAATCAAGTTAATCAGACTTCTGCCTTGTCGATACACTCAGTATCTTTATAGCAAACTATTTACAATGATATAATGGTCAAACGGTTTGAAATAGTACCTATTATGGCTTAACTACCATTTTACACAATCGGAAATACATAAGTACTATGAGTATACTATACCAGTACTTATCAACTTATGCGGTATTAGTACAAATACCAGTATTGTACCAGTGCTTTTATTTTAGAAGTGTTTAAGTACCAATACTTTTACATTTCACAATATTTTGCATACAGACTGTTTAACACAAAAAACCATATAAATTTCAACAACATAGTTTTCTTAATATAAAAGTATAAAAATAAATTGGATAATATATTTGATAGAAATTTACTCTTTCAATCTTGTTATGAAAACCAAAGTTGTCCTTTATAAATGCAATACCAGTACCACATTTTGAGACAGTAATTTTAGTACCAGTACAAATAGCAGAAAAACTTTTATGCGAGTAATTCAGTGACAGTACATTTGTACCAATACAGTACTTGCAAAATAAATGTACAGTACCAGTAGCACATATCTGTATGCAATTAAAAATATCAGTCACGTTTCTTGTTATTATTATTTTCTTCAAAATTAAAAGATTACTTTGAATATGCACCTTAAATCATAGCATAGTGAATTACTAACATGTAAATAATTGTACTAAACTTATATTTCATGTTAAAATAAGAACCGTTACGAGTTTTTGTGGCACTTCAACAAGAAAGTGAAAGGACAGAACGAAAAGATCGAGTATCATATGAAAGTACCAGGTACTGATTCAAGAAACCTGCATTACTTATTTTCTTACTTACTTCTAGGTACTCGGCAATCTAAACTGTTTTAAAGGTCTTTTCTGATATTCCCAATGACAAAATTTGTATCATAAACACTGTAGTTTTGTTAAAAAGCACACATATATATATATATAATTATTTCCGATTCAAAGTCGGTAAATTGTCGTCTGCTTATGTTTTGCATATTCATTAAGCGTATGAATATTGGCGGGAAAATGCTCGTTTTTTTCGTGCTGGGTATAAATGCACAACTTGGTGTGCTTTAGGCCATTCGAGGCTTTTACATTCGTAGCGAAACATATCTGTTTAGTATGTCCCACCCACCCACCATATTTATCATAATTAGAACAGCTTATAACTGACAATTTTTGTTACAATGTATATATAGATCGGATTTGTTAAAGTTTTAATAGTAAGTTTTTCGTTTCAGTTTTTCTTCATCCGATGCTTTCCGAGAGATAGATGTGGCTTTCGTCATTTTCTGGTTCTTTGATGTTCCTTATTTTGTGTGCATATAGAGCTGATTTTCCAGTTCGACGAATGCTTTCTTTAGTCCATGATAGCGACGACGTATTACAGACGGCGTATTAGCACAACTATCTTGATTTTGAAATGAATTATCAATATATGCTACCAATGATAAGCCATATTCCTACTTGTGTCTTGTTTTATATTAATTATATATTCAGTGTAAAGAAATGCAGTGTAAAGAATCTATTTTTTTTATCACTGTTAAGGATATTTACAGTTTGACGACTTTGATAAGGAAATAATTGTTTTACTCGCGTTTTAAGGGAGTAAATTTTTTTAATCGTAGCAGGAAAGGCTTCTTCAAATTTCAAAATAATTTAAATTTTCTTTTCTGGACATGCGCATCTAAAGATTTAATTCCGCATGATTTACAGAAACTACAACAGCTAGCCGATGTTACAGAGAAATCGTCTACAACAAACAGCGCTGTATGTTACCCTCATATCATTGGTCATGGCAGCAATGGAAACCCTTTCTGGATATTTTTTTCAAATATAAGGTAAACTATCTTTATGGCATTCAAATGAAAATGTTTTAAATGAAAATGTTGTAACTTTAAAGTCGGAGTTGCTGTTCCATAGAAAGAGAAAATATCGTAAGGATGTATTGTTTCTATTTATCGTTTACCAGTAACTCTTATTTACTTTACTTACATTTTTATAATAACATGAAGTCAAAAATGTCCATACCGTATAATTAGAACGTATTCATGGTCCTTAAAGATGATATTTAAGCCGAATGTAGTAAAAGATTTTAACATTATATAAATTCTATATCATTCCTTCTATAATTAAATTAAATTTATAGGTGAGGATGGTCTTATTTTTTTTATTATTTTACAAACTAATAGTAACAGTATGTGAAATGCAGTCACGTGACCATGTTTACAGAGCTGTCCAAGTTGTTTTATTCTTTTAACTAAAATATTTTAAATGTGTACAGAATAATATTTAATATTGTTGATTTGTAGAGGCATATTACGAAATAAGTTTGTAACAGTTGTCATTGTTTTCTTTTGATAGAAAATTCCAGCACATTCGGTTCCAGTCAGACACATCGGATGCGGTGATGGCCAGAATAACACCCGAAAGCGATAAACAGTTGATTCAGGTATCGAAGTACCCAGGATTTCTGTTGTCAAAGAGTAATTACGCCTGGGGTGTCAAAAGAGCGCAATAGATATTTAGTGCGAAGCGTGCGAGCGTTTGTTAGTCAAGACAATCATCAGCCTTATCATCAGTGATCTAGGTGCACTGTAATAACAGTTTAGTGCATATACATATTAAAAATACTTAAATGTTTCTATTTTCATCATACGGCATTATTGAATTATTATACAATTTTCTACACTGTTATGTTCTAAAGAATAAAAAAGTAAACGTAGAATTTTGAAATTAAGTATTTATTTATTATTTTTCATAGTCGTAAAGATATTAAACGTTAACATACGTAGACCTATATACTATTGTTTGTTTCTTTCTCTGTATTGTGTATATACTTAACAATTTGTAAGCTGACTGGATGATTCAACCAATGCGACCAGTGCATACAAAAACCCACCAACACACCTGTGCCTTCTGATCGTGGTCTGCAATAATTGCTTTTCAGTCAGTACATATTTTGAAACATTCCAGTAAAGATGATGAATGGTTTTGTCCGGATTGAAGATATTTAGCATGGTAATGATTAGCCGTGTTGTTATTACGTTGCTAAGCAATGATAATAATCGCAATTAGCGAGAAGTCTGTTATTAACACAATTTTATTACTAATCTTTCGTCGTTGATTTTTTTTCTTTTATTTGAGTGATTTGCATGATTATTTTGCAAATAGTAATAGTGTAGAATGATGGAGTACTTGGTATAGTGAAATTGTTTATTATACTATATGCTGACGACGGAAGACAGACAAAACCCCACCATTTAAAACCCCACACCTCAAAATGTTATAGAGTGGACAAAACACCACAACTTCAGTTTTATAGAGTGGACAAAACCCCACACTTACCAATTATTGGGCAAGATTTGATGAATTAAAATATATATAATAAACACATTTTTTCACATTTTATTTTTAATTTCAATATAACATGAACAGAACAGAACAATATAACATGTGTGTAATATAAGAATGAACAATAAGTGCCGCCTACTGAGTGGTGTCTGAAGAAATTATGCACCTGGTGAATTTTTAGATCGTAGCTGGTCATTCCCAGTCACCAGCAATCACTCACCATCTACGCTCCGTGATGCATAATTCCAAATGGAATGTCTCAATACCATGTGTATGGTGGAAATCAATGCATTGTGTAATTTTACTGCTACATGCATGAAAAAAAAGTAAAACTAATAAAAATTTGCACTTATGATAAAAACTTTTACTAAAGTTTTTTTGGCTTAAAACTTTAACAAGACCCACCGCCGGGCGGGGGCAACGCTCGACCTTTTACTTGTTGTTGCCAAGTATGAAGACAATACACCAAGAACTAAAAAAAGTTATGATCCAGGTATAAGTTTGCAGACGGCTACAGCAACGGTAACGCCGCCATGACTATCACAATACCTCTACTTTTTTTTCAAAAAAAAAGTCGAGCTAAAAATGTCCCTTCTTTAATATGGAGGGATAATGTACCTACGAACTTAGCCTCAAGCTATGTCCACTTATTGGCGTCCGCGCCGAAGCGCGACGCCCTTATGGAATGAAATCAGATTTTGTGAAAGGGCAACAGCAACTTCTCGAGCGATTTCGTCTGTCATAAAAGCTGATCATTCCGAATTGTATGAGGAAAAATGAAATGTCGCGATATGTATAATGAATAGCGAACTGGAGAATTTCGCAATTCAAACATATTTAAATGAAATTACCTTATCCGTTGATTAATCCCGCTCTTCGGGGTTTTTTTATTACTCATGTGGGTTATTATGTATGTTTCTACTGCTGTACCTTTAAATAGAATGATGACCTTAACATTGTGTAATTCCGGAAGATAGTTCTTGTTTAACGAAACGGTCATTAGTGTTACGCTATGACTGGAGAATTTTTCATAAACATATTCAAACAATAAGTTGCACTCTTTATAAATCTATAGTAAAAAATTAAGTAGGTCATTTTTGCGAATTTTTGTATAATAGAAATTGTCTTTTCCGTAGGACTCTCCGGATTTCTTTTCACGGCCCTGATTGCACCGTGAAAATTTAAATAGACCAACTTCATAACTTTAAATGTCGCTTTTATTTTGGTAAACAGGTATAGCAGCAGTAAACTATAAAACCTTTTCGCTGTTCAAATCTCTTTAGGTAACTGTGATGGGTAGTATGAGTGGAATATTCAATTGTCGAATATTGTGACATTTTAACAATCTGCAATTTAGACCTGTATATTTTGGATATTATCGTTAATAATGATAGAATTTCAAGTTCCTGTGGAAAAAAATTCATTATTCTAATCTCTAGCATGCCTACCAAAGTTCATAAATGATATACAATTCTGGTAAAAACCAATTAACAATTGAAAAGTTTATAAGAATATCTGGTCACCAGGTGTCTACTAGTTCATCTTCACTTGCTGCATTTCTTGCTTGGACGCCCTTTGATGCTTTGCATCAATGCTTTTCTTGTTTCATTATGAAACACAATTCACATCAGCGAGATTTGATTTTGACAAAAACTTTCTGGTTCATCCACATCATTGTCTGGGTCATTTAATTTATTGTCTTTGGTACAATGTTAAAAAGATTTGATTAATTTGCTCGAACAAAGTTTCAAAATGGATAGTAAACAAGAGCTGTCACAGAAGACAGCGAAGCTCGACTAATAAAATACTGGACTCAGTAAGGAAGACAAAACTATGAAAGAAAAATCAATTATGTATAATAATGTATTAAGTTATAGTAAAAAAATAACATTGTTAACATAAATGCTAAGATCAAGGGGAATAATTCTGGAAATAGTCACTCTTGAGTTATGAACCTTACCACACAACATTTGTGTAATGATAAGAAATATATATTTGAAGTTTGAAGTAGATAACTTAAAAAGTAAAGAAGTTATAATATTTCTTAACGAAAATCCTAAGTTCAAAAGGAGGTAAATCTGTAAATATTGCTTCAAGAGTTATGAACCTTTTCACATAAAATGTAATTGATGATAAGGAATAAGTAGGGCGAGTAGGACAGCTCTCCATATATTTCGTATAGTCGAGCTAAACATTGAATCCTGCTTTACGATTTATACTTCAGTTTCTGTATCATTTCTAAAGAGAATTTATATCTAAATATATAGGTAAATATGAATATCTTTTTATTGTGCTTTTTACGAAACATTTGTATGCTTTAAGCAAATTACTCCCAATCAAAAATATTTTGCCACTTGTTCAACAATCTAGCGTAAATTGCATGAACACCTGCTGGCAAGAGGGGCATTTCCAATAGACTGTTAATTGGCATTAAATTATCTTAAATAAACCATCTACTGTCCATAGGTAATAGTAGTTTAGGCGCCGGTTAAACGTCACGACTGCGCATGCGCGGCGCCATATTGGATTCTATATTTAGAATGACATTATCTTTCTATTTGTAGAATGTGATCATCCGTCTTTTTTTAGAAATTTATTTTTAATCTCCCGGAAGTATACGGAGCTGACTCGTATAACCGAACCAGGGCTTGAATCGCGGACATTGTAGGTCAGGTCATCGGCCCTTGACGGAGAGATAAATACCATCATTACAGATAAAAGAAATGTTTGTAAATAGATACGTGCTTAACATTTTAATTTATAAATTAAAAACAAATAGTTTTTTTTAATATGTTCAAAATAATATTTATACATTTGTAAAAAATAACTTATTTACTTACCTACATTTAGTAAAGAAATGACTGTCATAGGATAGCGTCCTTGTAGACTGCACATGTGCCGATCTATTTTTTAGTCGCGGTATTTCACAATCACCAGGAGCTACTTCATTAGCCCCACGCGGGTGTCAATGAAAGAAAAATGGCATTAAGATTACAGTCGCCGCTCAGTCTAGATTCACAATACCTTGCAGAACTATATTGAACAAAAACCCTTTATACTTCGTTACTAAATTTAGCTTTTCATTAATCACAAAAGATAAAAAAGGAATTTATTATCCTTTCAAAAGCAGCGACCGTTAAGTAGAAGCTCATCAACCAGAAATTGCTACGCATGCATTAACATACTTTAACGTTTATATATTGTATCCCCTTAATAAGGTTCCTTTTAAGTGCATGCTACGGTCAACTGATTGCATATTTTAAAAACGGTTGCCCTTAGCAACTGGTCAAATTTTGTGATTTTTATACGAAAATAAATTTTGAATGAAATTTATAATACACTTATGTATAAGAAAGTTGTAAACTGATTTTGAATGAAATTTATAAAACAATTAAGCTATAAACCGGTTTTTTATCGTTTGGGCAACCGTCAAAATTTTTGAGATAAAGTCGTTATTATAAAGAATGAACCGAAAACTTTCGTTTTGACGCGGGGTTCTCGATTCGATTTTTCAGCCGTTTTCAAGTTATGACGCAAGAGCGATTTTAACCCTAAATTGTGAAAGTCAATAAAAACGTTAGATTTTTTACCAATCGATCCGTCTTGTCGCGCTGATTAAGAAAATATATAGTTTTATTGGTCTATCTTTTACCGTTTTCGAGTAATTCGAGTTGAATGACACCGGAGGTGACATCACGGAAATTTCAAAAGTCGATTTCTTCGTTATTACTTGATCGAATATACTCGTGTTTGGTATCGTTGGAAAGCATTTTACCACACCTGTTACCGGTTGCTATTCAAAAAGCCATTGAACCGGAACTGAAATCACTGAAGCGTACAAACGTGTTTTCTGTACCATGCCTGGACCGAACTTAGGCGTGTTTGGTATCAAATGAAATGTCTTAAGCCGCTCTTTATGAATACGGACTAAAATCGAAATTAAAATCACTCATGCATAAACGCTTTTTCTATTTAACATTTTCCACTGAAAAACTAAGATATAAATATAAACTCAACTTACTATATAATTTTTTGTTTGGGGTCCGCCTGGGCTCCTTGCCATTGGTTCGTGTTGCTGGGTCATATGGGGGTTGCGTTCATTGAACGCCGCCTTTCCTTGTTGATCTTGTTTATCACATTTTACTAAACAATGATGTTTACTCTATGACGTCCAACCACCAAATGACTGAAGTCACCACTGCGATACATTTTACGCATGCGCTATCTAAATTTAGAAATGACATTGTCCAATCTAACAGCAGTTTCTCTTTTATCACAGGCTGAAGGTAACCAATCAAATGCTCGGAAAAAATGACCAATCAGAAGAGACTTTGATCTATAAAAGACGGTGTAACGATCACCTATGTCATTAGAGTTCTAAAACTCGACGAGCAAACATGGCAAACAATTCAAGATGCAAGTACAGTCTTGGAAACCAAAGATATGTGCAAGTGAATGAATGGAAAGGCGAGCTTAGAGTTGACATTAGAGAATGGCAGGACGACACACCCACAAAAAAGGGTATCTGGTTAACATTAATGCGATTGAAAAACTTAACAGATGCGATAGAATACGTTGACCAGACACTTCAAAACAAACAGACCTATATCACTTATCTTGGAGGTAACGGGTTCTGTAATGTGGGTGAAGGCAGTGTATGTGTGGACATCAGACAGTTTGGGAAACCTGAAAATGACGTAGTACCGACTAGGAAAGGGATATGTTTGAGACCCACCGAGTACAGTCGGTTGAAAGAGTTGATGCCAGAGATTGGCAGGAATCTACCAGAATTAGACGCAGTGGTGCCCTGTTATTTACAAAGCGACCACATGAATCAGTTAGGAGTCCTACAATGTTCAGAGTGTAACCCCAATGATTGTCAAAACTGGTAAAATAACGTAACTATAAATAGCAATGACAAAAGTACTATAAATAGATCATTTATTCATTTATATACGCGCTGTTCGATTTCTGATTGGATGTTATTTTTAGAATAAAGAGCGGCTTAAGACATTTCATTTGATACCAAACACGCCTAAGTTCGGTCCAGGCGTGGTACAGAAAACACGTTTTTGCGCTTCAGTGATTTCAGTTCCGGTTCAATGGCTTTTTGAATAGCAACCGGTAACAGGTGTGGTAAAATGCTTTCCAACGATACCAAACACGAGTATATTCGATCAAGTAATAACGAAGAAATCGACTTTTGAAATTTCCGTGACGTCACTTCCAGTGTCTTTCAACTCGAATTACTCGAAAACGGTAAAAGATAGACCAATAAAACTATATATTTTCTTAATCAGCGCGACAAGACGGATCGATTGGTAAAAAATCTAACGTTTTTATTGACTTTCACAATTTAGGGTTAAAATCGCTCTTGCGTCATAACTTGAAAACGGCTGAAAAATCGAATCGAGAACCCCGCGTCAAAACGAAAGGTTTCGGTTCATTCTATCTAATAACGACTTTATCTCAAAAATTTTGACGGTTGCCCAAACGATAAAAAACCGGTTTATAGCTTAATTGTTTTATAAATTTCATTCAAAATCAGTTTACAACTTTCTTATACATAAGTGTATTATAAATTTCATCCAAAAATATTTTCGTATAAAAATCACAAAATTTGACCAGTTGCTAAGGGCAACCGTTTTTAAAATATGCAATCAGTTGACCGTAGCATGCACTTAAAAGGAACCTTATTAAGGGGATACAATATATAAACGTTAAAGTATGTTAATGCATGCGTAGCAATTTCTGGTTGATGAGTTTCTACTTAACGGTCGCTGCTTTTGAAAGGATAATAAATTCCTTTTTTATCTTTTGTAATTAATGAAAAGCTATATTTAGTAACGAAGTATAAAGGGTTTTTGTTCAATATAGTTCCGCAAGGTATTGTGAATCTAGACTGAGCGGCGACTGTACTTAATGCCTTTTTCTTTCATTGACACCCGCGTGGGGCTAATGAAGTAGCTCCTGGTGATTGTGAAATACCGCGACTAAAAATAGATCGGCACATGTGCAGTCTACAAGGACGCTACCCTATGACAGTCATTTCTTTACTAAATGTAGGTAAGTAAATAAGTTATTTTTTACAAATGTATAAATATTATTTTGAACATATTAAAAAAAAACTATTTGTTTTTAAATTATAAATTAAAATGTTAAGCACGTATCTATTTACAAACATTTCTTTTATCTGTAATGATGGTATTTATCTCTCCGTCTAGGGCCGAGGACCTGACCTACAATGTCCGCGATTCAAGCCCTGGTTCGGTTATACAAGTCAGCTCCGTATACTTCCGGGAGATTAAAAATAGATTTCTAAAAAAAGACGGATGATCACATTCTACAAATAGAAAGATAATGTCATTCTAAATATAAAATCCAATATGGCGCCGCGCATGCGCAGTCGTGACGTTTAACCGGCGCCTATACTACTATTGCCTATGGACAGTAGATAGCCTATAAGGTAAAAACCTTGTCTGATGAACAATTTAGAAGGGATAAGCAATGGTTTTTATAACCCAGAAAGATCATTGCACCTGATCAGTAGATGACATCTAATAATTCGAGGTCACTGGGCCTTTTTGATTTGGGTGGTTCCAGTATTCCTACTTGAATATTGTCTAATCACCCTAAGGATATGTTGCCTGCTTTTTAAATTGTCTTTTGACGTCTTATCTGTGATATGCAGGCTTCATAACCTCAGATCCCCTTTCAAAATTCCATTTTATTTAGTTCCGCCCATTGTTTTCCCGTTTAGGGCACACGCATTTGTTTTACTTGGGGACCATACGCCGCTTTTCATGGAATGGCACTACTGTGTCACATTGAAGGTTCCATGATAACCGCCGTATGAACACATTTGCGGATGTTTCTTAATTCAAAATTTCACCATTTTCGTGTTTAAATGTTGAATTCTGCTTAAGCCGGTGCTAGGGGGCGTGGACGGTAACTTGCACTTTCCAGTACCGTCCATGAACAGGCTAAATCAAACCGAGCCTGCAACATTTTCAATTTTGCCGTGTCTGGCTTTCTTTAGGGATTCTGTTTTTCTCTATTTTATGATCACATCAGTGTTATTTGTGCCGTGTGGCGGCTGTAAAAGGTCTCCCCGTACATTTAAACAAAGATGTTATATTTTCGATCCTTGAAAATCGTTAAGCACGACATAATTGTTAGGTATACATGTTATGTGGTATTTTTAGTTCCTTCAATTTGGCCTTTTTGACTTGGGTGGTTCCAGTATTCCTACTTTAATATTGTCTAATCACCCTAAGGATATGTTGCCTGCTTTTTAAATTGTCTATTGACGTCTTATTTGTGATATGCAGGCTTCATAACCTCAGATCCCCTTTCAAAATTCCATTTTATTTAGTTCCGCCCATTGTTTTCCCGTTTATGGCACACGCATTTTTTTAATTGTGGACCATACGCCGCTTTTCATGGAATGGCACTACTGTGTCACATTGAAGGTTCCATGATAACCGCCGTATGAACACATCTGCGGATGTTTCTTAATTCAAAATTTCACCATTTTCGTGTTTAAATGTTGAATTCTGCTTAAGCCGGTGCTAGGGGGCGTGGACGGTAACTTGCACTTTCCAGTACCGTCCATGAACATGCTCAATCAAACCGAGCCTGCAACATTTTCAATTTTGCCGTGTCTAGCTTTCTTTAGGTATTCTCTTTTTCTCTATTTTAGTAACTTAGTAACTCGTGGCCACGACATAGAATGTCGTGCGTGGCCACGACATCGTGGCCTCGGCTTCGCTATCTCATGGCCACGACTTAGTAACTCGTGGTCACGACACAGTATCTCATGGCCACGACTTAGCTATCTCGTGGCCACGACTTAGTATCTTGTGGCCACGACATAGTATCTCGTGCGCACGAGATAAATAAAAACACACACATGTCACCTTTGTGCCATCGTAGAAAGTATATCTGTAAGAAAAAAAATAAAAAGTTATGTACGAAAGCGTACATACAACTTTGGAAGCTTGAATTGACCCCCTAGATGCCGTGTTCGTGATTACTCGTGTGCCGTCATGTCGACTTATATTTACGCGACATGACATCTTCTATAATAATAAAGAGATAATAAAGACGTATGGGCAACGTTTGTTTCAAGGCATGTCGACATATTTTTTGTCAGTAATGGAGTTAATGGGAATCAATAATAGCTATGTCAACGTATTTCATCTCGACAAGCCTTGTTATATCTGCTTCTTGGAATATATCACCTGGTATTAACATCATGGAAACTGTCGGAAAGACCCAATTAATATTTGGAAAGTAAACTCCTCCCACCAAACCAAAATTTTAATACATTGAATGGTTCATCATTTGAAGAGCATATTGGTACCGCGGCTCTACCGGCTGAGCTATCCAGACGCTTACACATCATCGCCCCGAAATAGTGAACAGTTCCGAACCGTGACAATTATTTTAGTCAGTGATTGGTTAGTTACCATATACAAATGTATTAGTTTTTCATAAACGTATATACATGTACACTTATCAAGACGTTTGGACACCTTTAAAATGATATTTCAGTTTGCAGCCAAATGTATTATTCTGAGTTATAGTATTGTACATATGAAATTAAAAGGAAACTAAAAACTTCTTGAAAGGAGTTCAAATGTAGAAAGAATAAATAAAATAAAAAAAAAAAAACAAATCAGATGAATAATAAAAAATATTCAAATTTGTAAGAAATATTGTTGCCCAGAAGAATATTTGACTGTATGCACTTCATTTTGCATAGACATTGATGGAAATTCAAATGTCCTTACAAAGATGTTTTTACGTCTTTATAATGGTCTCTTCTATTGTAAAATATCAACTCAATTAATACACTAAGATCAAATTAAACATCAGACTGATAAACTTTTAATATAGCCGAAATTGTTTTCTTAATAAAGGACGATTCTTAATATTAAATTAGGTATAGTTACACAGTACGTCAGTCATTACTCGATGGGCGAGATTTAGTTTCCGAATAATAATTATGACGTTCAAATGGTCCCCGTCCTGTTTTATAATAGACATAAGTTATGTCGACATGGTCTGATACAGCTGTTGTAAAGATTCTATGTTTCTCCATCAAAACCATGATAAAACACGCCATGTCGCACTAATATATATCAACATGACCACATAAAATTTATTATGGACCACGGCATCTCGGGGGGTCAATTCAAGCTTCCATATACAACTTTTGTTTTAATTTAATTTACTTTTGTTAAAAGTTTTTTCTAGTCAAGTCATACGCTAGAATTAAATTCTTAATGTAATAGTAAATGATACTACTAGCCATAATTTGGTCTGTATTAGTATTTAGTCGTATCGAAATCTCTATCAGATGTTGATATGAAAATTTGAAAGTAAGGTAAGGTAGCAGCTTGACTGTCAATGTTACACATTCCTATGCAAATTGGAATCCTCTCAGTAAAATTTATTTGTCGCTGAATATAGTCTTATCAATAGTTTTTACTTCCTTGAAAAATATTTAACCTGAAACAGTAAGTAACCTGGTGAGTTTTTTTTTTTATTTAGTTTATTTTTCTATGAAATGTGGTTTCTACAACGTTTCAAAACTTATATACCTATAATCATTTAAAGCCCGATGATGTTGATTGAATAAAGGCATAGAATGGCAATCATGCAAGATAGTTATGTTTTAAATGGTGTGGTAAAGGACAAAATATGCGTCGCTGACGGTAAATACCGAAATTAGCGGATAGATACGCTTATTGACGATGATGTAGTGGGCGGGGAGATGGGCGGGGCTTATTTTATCTCCTATTGAAAAACGTGTAATGCTTGATTGCGAAGATTCGAATGATGATGGTTTGACAATGTAAAGCTTAGAAAGTAAGTTCTGTTTTATTGGCGTATACACAAACAATGAGTATTCCGCATGTTATGGTGAACACTTGGTATTGCTACTATTATAAAAAAAACAGTTAATATTTTGTCGTTTAACAAAATGTATTTTGTTACAAGATACAAGAAAATTTATTTTACGTCGGATACATTTAAACAGAAAACATTAGCTCATGAGCTATTTCCCGACAAACAATAGTATATGAACTAAACAAAAGTCAAGAAGCAAAAAAATATATTATTAAGCATAAGCACATTTAAGTACATAGAATTAAGATATTAAAGCAACTAAAAATTATAAGCATAAGCACATCTAAATACATGAATTTAAGATATTATAGCACCATAGCATGCTTAAAAGTTACAATAATTACAAGCAAGATAATACAAAGAACAGATATAAATATAAATGTACATTCCTGTAAAAGAGTTATAGATTAGCTAAAGACAGACATGTATAAAAATAAGCATAAGCTCATCTAAGAACATGAAATTTAGAAATTAAAATCATTTTAAAACTGCTGAAATTACAAGAAAAAAAAATACAAAAATAAGATATACATATACACCTATGTACATACCTGTAAAAGAAATATAATAGATAAAAATAGACATGTATATAAAAACAAGGAAATTGCATGGGACCATCACAAAATGCAAATAAAAGTAACACAAAGCATTTTATAGGCATAACTTTGCAACATCTTAACACTATACAAAGAAGCACATATAAAACATGTTAATCACATACAAGCCCATGTTAAACACACATGTGTTTGACAAAAGGCTACAAGCGACACATTGAACACGTACATTTTGGGCCTGTCCAGGTGCCAACCAGCCTCCCAAATTCTTTGAAGTTTTCTAATCTTCAGATGTCACTAGGGAGGCTGTTCCACACCCGGGCAGCCTCAAAACGAAAGGAGTTTTGTCTTTACCTGGTGGTTCGCACTTCTAGAACATGATCATACCTGCAATTGTAAACAGAGGTCTTAAACTTGGCCAAGTTTTGAATATATTTTGGTGATATATTGTGTAAGCACTTAAAAGTCTCGATGGCAATTGTTTTAACCTGCTTAATGGAGAGTGGGTAGTTTAACCTTAATAATAAAATCATTGAAAACAATGCGTAAGGCCCTGTACTGGAGTTTTTCAAGTTTGTCAGTGTTGGCTTTAGAAATGCCACACTATGGGACAGTAATTGAAGTTTGACCTGATAAACGATTTAAATATGACAAGCCTGGTAGATACAGAGAGGAATTTACTTAAACTTAAACAGGACAGTTAACTGTTTTGCAGCTTTTTTGCAAATGGCTGATACCTGGGCATCAAAATTTAATTGATAGTCAATATCTACTCCTAGTAATTTGGCCTGTTCATCACATGGGATAGTGCTGCCGCTTATATCAAATGACTTAATTTCAGTATGTGACTTGACCCCCACTGAAATAGCTTGAATTTTTTCAGGGTTTGCCTGCATTTGGTTAGATTTAAGCCAATGTATGAGGATAGTTCTTTCATCCTCAATTGTAGATTTGACAATTGTAGCATTTTATGCCAGAAGGACAAAGTATTATCATCAGCATAATTATAAAGGGTGGATTTTTCTATGAAGTAAAATATATCATTAATGACAATGTTGACACCAGGGGCCCTTATATTGATCCTTGAGGGACATCCTTAATAATATCATCCCACTGGCTGGTGTAATCCCCTAGTTTAACCCTTTGTTTCCGCTTTTGGAGATAACCGCTCATAAGTTTACAAGCGTTATCAGACAGACCATAAGCCTTAAGTTAAAGGATAATAAAGTCATGTGGAAGACAGTCGAAAGCCTTTGATAAATCTATTAGTATTGCTCCAATGAACATGTTTTCATCAAGGGCCTTTTTCCAGTCTTCCACTAGCCTTAGTAGTCTGACAGCCATATGATTTACCGAAGGCTGCCAGATAAGGGTGAAAAATTTCCTCAAAGTGACCCGAGAGTTGGTCGTGGATAACCCTTTCATATAATTTGGACATGGTGGGTAGAATACTTACTGGCCTATAATTTTTTTCTATATAGGGGTCATCTTTTTTAAAAATTGGGATTACTTGGGCAAGTTTTAGATTTTCTGGGAACTGACCTTGACTTAACATAGAATTACATAAATCTCTAATGGGACGGGCCAAGGAGAGTTTGCCTGCAATAATGATCTCTGGTGGAATTTGATCAACTCCAGTAGCCTTTTTTGGATTTAACCTTTTTATGGACTTAGATATATCTTGTTCAGTGACCAGCTTGAATGTAAATTGTGATTGTGGAGAATTATTATTTATTTTATCTATGCTTGGGTGTGTAAAGGTGTCTTGTTCATTTTCTTCTATACAAATGATTTTTTGCAATGTTGACATAGAAAGAGTTAAGTGTGTTGGCGACTGTGGGTTGGTCAGATAAGAGTTCCCCATCTGACTTTTTCAGTATTATTGGGTTGTCTGTTTTATTAGTTGTTTTTTGTGATAAGAAGGGCCTGATGGTAGGCCAGAAATCTTTTGATTTTGGCCCGACACCACACCTTTAATGAAAATATGTAGTGATTGAGTCCTTTTTAACCTTTGTTTTCATATTTCTCATTTTCTTGAATTATAACCAATTTTCATTACTTTTGTGTTTGAGAAAAGTGTTTTTTGTCTGACGTGTGTTGTAGATGACCTTTCTGTAACTTGAGTTAATATAAGAAGGAGGGTTACGTCTGGGTTTTTTTTACTTCCACAGGGGCATGATCATTTAGGACCTGTTTAAGGAGCATTTCATGGGCCCAGTAGACGTCATCAATGTCGTCAAAAACATGATCAACATGAAATGGTACCTGTTCCAGTTCGTTATTAAAATCTTCATGGTTGAAACTTTTGTATGATCATTTATTGAAATACATGTTTACAATATTAAACCGAGACTGCAATATGTTCAATTTTGCACTTTGTAAACTGTCTTCAGATGTGTTGTTTTATATCTATTTTTTGTAACACTAGCGTTTAATAAAGTGTATGGAGGTCGTAATACGTCATCCACCCCCCGGACGTAAATAGAACCAGAACATTCAAAGAAGATATTTTTGATTATTGAAGATCGATGTTATTGATGTGTAAGTGATATTATTTGTGCGTTTTTGAGTTATGTGGTTCCGGTATTTCTCCTTAGAAATTGTATGATAAATCTAAGGATATATCGTCTGTTTTCTAAAGTTTTCTTGACGTTTTCTCTTAGTTTTAAAGGCTTTATAACCTATGAT
Organism: Ruditapes philippinarum; assembly: GCF_026571515.1. NCBI lineage: Eukaryota > Metazoa > Mollusca > Bivalvia > Venerida > Veneridae > Ruditapes > Ruditapes philippinarum. Next base: position 78,242 of record NW_026861418.1, on the reverse strand, counting down.
CCCCTTTCAAATGGTATGTAGTTGTGTTTGGGGTGTTTTGCTTAGAGCACAAACATATCTAAGTTTTTTCATGGAATCGTGCGAACGGGCAAGATTGTAGTTTCCATGGTACCGCCACATCTGCGGTTGTTATCAACTCAAAATCTGTCCACTTGATACAGGTACTACTCATAAACATGCTCCTAACCATTTTTTGTTTCAAATTTGCTGTTTATGCATGACGGATTCCGCCTTTCTCCATACAATTCTTTCTTTCCTTTCATCCGAGTTGAAACGATCAAAACGTGTCGCTATTTTTAACGTTTATTCACAACACAGTATCGACAATTCAATATTAATAAAAAAAAGTAAAAGTGTTTATTGTAAAAGTGGTCCAGCAAAAATGTAAAAATACCTCGGCAATATTCAATATTTAGCTGTAATTGTTAAGCCTTTTATATAAGTTTCAACAAGATCGAAGAAAATTATCATCAACGGTAAGTCTGCGTATTCTAATCATGAAAGCAAATCGGCGAATAAAATATACATGTATCTTATAGAATATTAAGAGGGGGATAATTAGATTCGTATTCAAGGATAGTAATATAAAAATTAGAATTAAGTACCTACAATTTTCGTCTCTGTTATGTCCATAACGGACAATAGTTTTTTGTATACGCATTTTTTATTTATTCTTTTGAATTCCTTTTTTCTGTTTACAAAATACAGTGTTGCTATTTACGACACCGACGGTGTAGCGACATAATGCAGGAACACCGCTAAAAGCATTGAATTTAGATTACCCTTAACAACGGTACTAAATAAAGGTGATAAAGCAGTTTTATTTCTAATCTGATTTGTGTCGATTTCTTGTCTATAATTATTAGGCGTAATAATATAAGCATTATGTTAGTTTATGGCGGCAATCATTGGCCTTGTCAAATTGAATTAAGTAGAAAACTAAATTATATATAGATAAAGGTTCAGGGTAGTTTACCTATTTAACTGTTCATATATCACCTTTTCAATGACAAATTTCTTTATTTGTTTGAAATCAATAAGCATATTTATAGGCGAAATCAATGAATCCATTATATTAAAGTTATAGATATACCTAGCCAATTTAAACATATGGATTAATACAATGTATTATGAATAAATATAAAAGACAAACATCATTTAGATAATCTGATTGACAAATCTTTGACTCTTTGGATCATGTGTCAATTTTGATCTTGGATCAGCAAAACAATTAATGAATTTTTAAACGGACATCGAACATAATGTTACTTGTGTTTTGAAGGCCTGGTTGTACAGGAATGAATATAATTGACGGTCACGTCTTGGGGTTCAATGCCAGTGTGGTTATTTATATGAAGGGGTACACGGGCCATATGGATGCCATTTTAGTGCAGTAGATGTTTAAATGCATTGAGAATAAGTCCTTAAGCACATAAACATTTTTCAGATCGCGCTGTAGTTTATAATTTCATTTTGCTTTACTTTAATCCTGTCCATTCAGTGCCCCAGTCATTAAATAAAACAATACGAGTAAACAAATAATTGGAATAAAATGACCTCCATTGTCGCCTTGATTAAAACCTTTAACAACAATTCTGGAATTTTCTCTTAAGAACAATTTCTGAGTGTCTAGCAAGTCCAATCACATTTGCATAGCTCTGTCATGTTTAAAAATGTTTAGACCCTACAATCCGTGTTTGATAAGCAGCATAAAGCATAAATGCTTGTCAATCGGAAATGAACATCAACAATCAAGACCATGTTTTAATCTACTGACCTCAAAATCAATAGATGACATCTTCTGGCTAAGGTCAATGTCCCTTACACGTTACAAAACCTTGACTTATTTCTTTTCAAGTTATTAATGGGACAATGAAAAGGTTTCGTTCCTACAAACAAGGGCTGTATTTTGCCAGGAAATTAAGATGCTAGACAATATGGTTGGCAAAACTGATGAGCAATACAGAAATCAGTTTGTGAAACACCTGTCAATTATCTACAGTGTACAATACTGAAATAGTTAAATGGAGTCTTCAGTGTTATTTTCTATTACTACATATAAAAGTCTATAAAAATGCGGAATTGAATAATCCAGCAAGACTAAAAGTTACATGCCAAACACACACACTGGAAAAAATGCACGCCTTTGTTTTTACTATATACATATAAGGGAAACCTTAAGGGAATGACCATCTGGCGGAGCCCATTGTGACTACCACACAAGTGAAGGTTTCGTGACAAAAATCTAACGTCTAGCCTTTGTTTATTCAGAGGAGAGATGTTTTAAGCTTTTACAATATATACATACAAGGAAAACCTGACACCCTGGGGCCAATTCACTAGTGCCAACATTTGAACAACTTTGATAGAGTACCTGCTGATGATATTATATAACAAGTGTATTTAGGCTCTAAGCCATAAACCTTCAGACAAGAGAATTTAAAAAAAAGACTTTACTATATACATATAACAAAAACCTATATACATGTATATATAACCCCATGGGCGATGCCAAATTTGAATCTAGTGCTAAAAATTGAACAATCTTGGTAGAGTTTCCCTACACAATGCTTCATGGCAAATATCTTACCTCTACCTTTTGTCAACTCCGAGGAGAAAATTTCAAGTTTATACTACATACATATAAGGAAAACCAGGGAGGGGCTAATTTTGACCCCAGGGTAAAATGTAAACACTCTTGGTGAAGGTCTACCAGATAATGCCTTATGCAAAATATCTATGCTCTAGGTCTTATAGAATTCTTTGAACAACTTTGGAAGCCCTTTACCCATGGAACAATCCTGCTAAGTTTGGTTGAAATTGGACAAGATGTTTTTCACAAGAAGATGTTTTAAGTTCACTATATAATCTATAAAACACCAACACACATGCACACGCATACACGCGTACGCACACACCCACAAATAGGTGAATCGCTATATGCCACCGCAGCATCTACATTCATCAGACTGGAAGACCAACACATTTTCAAAACAATAACATTGTTCATGTGTCCACCGAAGTCTTATGTAATTTAATGAAAGCTTTTTACATTTAGAATAAACTGTTATTTTTCATTCCAAGCTGTAATCAAACAATATGAGCCTTATGAGGTAAAATAAATGGTATGGTCAACCTTGTGGACCTCATTGGAGCTAGCTGGGGAGGAGTGTGGGAATCCAAAGATTATTCGCCTTTAAAGCATGCCAATTTACCCAAAGAGTGCATCAGAAAGTATTAAGCACATAATATGCTATATATCAAAATTAAATGCCCAATATCTTAATTTTCATGTGTACTATAAAGACATTAATTAATTTCTTTTATATATATAATCTATGAATTCAGTTTATAGTATCTTTTTGCACTGACTTTTATTACGTAACAGTCTTTGCTTTTTTGTGATACCATACACTGTGCCAGTAATCTTTCCAGCATCTCTACTCCAAATAAACAAATGAGGTAATTAAAGATCAGGACCTTGAGTTAACATACTTACTGAGTCATCACTGCCTTCCCGGTTCACGAAATACAAGTGTTATTTTGGAACATTTGTCCGCTAGATGTCGTCTTACAAAGAGGTGCCATATTTATCTCAAATGATTTTTTAAATTCATCCATGAATGACAGAATCGTTAATCAGACTTTTTAGACACTTTAAGGAAATATTTTGTACGAAGTTAAAGTATGATTTTGGTCTTTGATTTACATCATCAGCTGGGTTCTACATATGACTCATTTTTCCAATGTGCCATATATTTATGCAGAATTATTTCAAAAGGCATCAATTAATGAGAAAGTTATAAATCGGACACAACCATCTTATTACTTATTTCATTTACTTACTACATTATTTATATCATGATTTTTATATAGAAGTTTATCTGTAGACATAACCCTGCTTGTGCATGACACGACCTTTACAAATTACACATTTACGCAAAGTTATTGTCGTTCCAGGACGACGGGATAAACAATTTATAGGATTTAAATATTTTTACCCGTAGGCCCTACACCGCCTGCTCGATCTAGGTCAATCAAAACAGATAATTAAATACCACATGATAACAAAATAGACGACAAAAGTCCTAACACAGGGGCCTCAACCACCATGTTCATTTCGGGTTACCTATATAAGCAAATGAAATACTATCCTCATGCACGAAGCTCGGCACTAGTATGTAGAGGCTTCTATGGGATAAACCATATGAAATATTTCTCTTACAAGAATAAACATTATCTCTATTGTTCAGAAAAGTAGTTTATTTCATGAAACAATTTTTTTTCGAATGCCAACCTGGATGGCGATTCTTATATTACTTTTGGAAATACTAAGACCTTTTTTAAAATATCAGATCGTGCATGAAATATTGTTGACCGAGTTCCCCACTAATGAACTTTTACAAAATTGTCTTTCTTAATAGATGTGATCATGATCGTTGGACTGTTGAATTGGCTCTCAAGTACTACACGTCCCAGTACATGTTCTTGCGCAATTGACATTAACATAAGAAATAACCAAACATTTTTTATGGTATTCCTGTTTCAAGATTAGGTGATAATATAAAGTAAATCATTTCCCAATCCGTTATAGGCCATATATTTATGATTAACTATTTCAAAATCCATCTCTTTATGACAGAATACTAAAATGCACATCTTTTTTCAATCACTTTCAAGTCTAACTTAAGGAGTTGAGCTTCAAACCTGGATCTGTCTTATGACATTGTATCAATGTGCCACACATTAATTAATTAATGCAATTTATTTCAAAATCTATCCAAAAATGACATATATGGACGGGATTAAAACGGACAGACAGGGACAAGCTCTTACTGAGAGATTTGTGAAGATGTATGTTATCTTCATGTTTGTTTCTTACTCCAAACGCAGCTTTTTGCCTTCCATAACCAATTATTCATCCTATAGGTCGGTGGTATACGGAATTAATCTAAACGCCAAATTGTGATCGCAAATACCCCTAACTGACACAACAGGACGCTCGGACAGACAGACACGCGAACAGACATTTGAGCAGATCCCCTCTCAGGGCGATACTAATCCTATTGAGAAACATCGCAATAATTTAAAGAACATGCATTGTATTCTTAGAAGTATACAAAGTATACAAATAACATCTAAATGACAAAGTGAACGCAAATATGACTCTCATTTATGTTGTATTAGGGTATAAATTGTGACCTTTTTTGCACCACAAAATTTGTAGTTTTAATTGATGTTTTTCAAAGTCTGCGCTTGGAAGTCTTAATTAGTATCACTGCACTTCTAATAAAAGAAAACATGCCTAGTAAAATGCCTTCTTGTGCTTGTTTACTTTAATTATAATACAGTGTTTAAAACATAGGAAATTGTCAGCCATTTTGAAATCCAAGATGGCTTCCGCTATTAATTTTATTATTTTTGCATCTATTCGTCTCGTCCACACTTCAGCTGACTAAAATTATCAAAGCCTTAAATTAAAATGCCAAAAATATGTATATATTTAGCCCATTGGAGAATTTTTATAGTAAAATTAAAAAATTCGATTGCGGCCATTTTTAAATTGATTTTTAAAAATACAGCCGTGGTAGAGCAAAAAATGAATTCAGCGTACTCGAAATAGGTAAGTAAGACTACTACCTGCTTGTACTAAAGAATGCTGTTAGGATGAACATTTTCCCAAAATCAAACCAGTCTAATATGATATATATTGACATTGTTAATCACGTACAATTTTTAAAATCTTACTTTAAGTAACTTTTACATATACCGATCAATGTTTATTGATTTTGTGAAGTGACAAATAGTGTGAAGTGCAGTTTAGAAAATTAACATTTGTTACGAGGAACCGGATAAAATGTGTGTTATGTCACTTTCTAAGAGCCCATATTAACTTGTCCAGATTTTAAAGTAATATTTAGTTATTAAAAATTTATTTATGTGACTTAAAATTTTTCTGTTTTGCATAACAGTCTAATCGGATAAAGGATAAAATCAGGTAAATGCATTATCACCTGTTCTGACTTTTTAGCTCACCTGTCACAAAGTGACATTGTGAGCATTTGTGATCGCTGTTCGTCCGTCCGTCCGTAAGCTTTTACTTTAAACGACATCTCCTCATAAACGGCTAAGCCAATTTCATCCAAACTTCACAGGAATGTTCCTTTAAAAATTGTTCAAAGAATTTAATTCCAAGCAGAACTCTGGTTGCCATGGCAACCAAAAGAAAAAACTTAAAATATCTTCTTTTAGAAAACCAAAAGAGCTAGAGCTTAAATATTTGGCATGAAACATCATCTAGTCAGTGTCTACCAAGTTTGTTCAAATATATGCCCTGGGGTCGAAATTGGTCCCTTTATATATATAGTAAAAACTTAAAAATCCTCTTTTAAAAGAGCTAAGGTATTCAGCATGAAACATCTTCTAATGAGTGTCTACCATTTTTGTTCAAATAAGGGCCCTGGGGTTAAAATTGACCCCCGCCCCGGGGATCATTGACTTTTTCTTATATATTTATAGTAAAACTTAAAAAATCTTCTTTTAAACAAACTTAAAGAGCTAGAGTTTAGAGTTTAAGTTTACATTTATTTTCAATATTCCATAAGGCTATATAGCCCATGAGGATATACAATGCATTATATATGGAAAGACAGTATATAGCATAAATGTACAAAACAATTTTAACAGCGGAGAAGGTTTACAAATAATTACATGTCATCCTAATTAGTAAATGACAACAGATATTCTTACCGAATTCCACTTGGGTATAATTTTAGTTTTACAATGAGAAATTTTTCAGTGGTTTTTAAAACAATGTATCTACGCCTCTTTCAATCAAAATCATGTCATGTGTTACCTCATATAATGTTAATTCCGAGGGAAATGTAACATATACCCGTGTGAAATTTCGCATCGAACAATATAAAAACCGAAACTCTATTTTATAAAGTACATTTAGGCTCAATTATAAATGCATCTGATAATAACATGCGATATATAGCATTTCAACTGAACCCATGACTTGAAAAAAATATCTACTATGAGTACTCGCAACTGCACTGTAACACCGCAAAACGTCCGTACCGCAAAACGTACGTATATGGACGTTTTGCGGCGCATATCGTCCACATTTTTCTGACGTACATTTTGCGGCAAAAAGGCATGGTCCTGCCGCATAACGTCCATATTTTAAAGTTTATATAATTTTCGTTAATTTTGACCAGTTATTATCAGGTGTTATTGTGTATTAATTTAGCTCACCTGAGTATGCGCCTGTCTTTCTGTCCGTCTAAATTTAGCTTGTTACCACTCTAGCATCCACATACCCTAAGCAATATGTCCAGAGTTATCTGCCCTTGAATTACAGTATCTGTTATATTTCACATTGTTACCACTCCAGCGCTTTCATTTCTTCTTCAATCTTGACAACTTTCAACAGAATATCTATGACCATAAAATCTCAACAAAGTTACATTATAGGCTATATCTAACCAAAAAAACAACAACAACAAAAACGTACTATATTTCACCTAGTAAGTGCTTTCGTTTCTTCTCCATTCTTAAAATTTTTATACAGACTAAGTATGACAATAAGGTCTCGATCAAGTTCATTTATAAACAACCATTTCTTCGCAGATGACTCACAACTCTATCTGTCCTTCAAACCAGTGACTAGTATTTCAATTCAAGAGAATATAAACAGTATTGAAAGATGTCTTGATGATATTGTAAGTTAGATGAATGTCAACATGCTGAAGCTAAACGGCGACAAAACAGACATCTGAACATAACGCACAACCTGTTTCAGATGTTACAGTAACAGTCGACGGTTCGAAAATTAGCCAATCATCTAGTGTGCGCAATCTTGGTGCATTTCTTAACTCGAACATGAGGATGGAACAACATGTAAATAATGTCTGTAGGAACTGTTATGCACAATTAAGACAAATTAGTCACATCAGACCCTATATATCTTACTGTTAAAGCAACCAAATCTCTAGTAAATTCACTTGTTACCTCTAGGTTAGACTACTGTAATGCACTGTTATATGGAGTCTCTAAGCTGTCAATGACCAAGTTACAACATGTTCAAAATACAGCAGCTAGAATTGTGACCAAAACACTCAAATATGACCACATAACACCTATCTTACGTGAACTTCACTGGCTTTCGGTAGAGTATCGGGTCGACTATAAAATTTTGACTTATACATATAAATCCCTCATCGATCAATCACCAGCCTATATAAAAGACATGATAAACGTGTACATCCCAGTCAGGAATCTGAGGTCCCAGAATAACTCAATGACATTAGTTGTGCCTAAATCTCGGACAGTACGATATAGTGACAGGTGCTTCCAGACAGCCGCAGCGAAATTATGGAATGCGTTACCACGTGGCATTAGAGACTGTAATACCTTGCCAAGTTTTAAGAGAGCTCTCAAAACACATTATTTCATTAAGTTCTATGGACGTTAGTTTCATAAAACAACATACATGTACTACTTTTGCTATATTATCGGTGTAAATTGTGTGTCTTAGGGTTTTACTTTATAATTCGTTCCTTTTTTACTTTTGTTTGTTACTTTTTTTAACAATCTTATTTCGTTCGAATCTTTTATAGGATAATATAATTGAGCCTTGATTTTAAACTAAATGTGTTTGTATTTCTTACCATCCTTTACTGGTTTTAGATTATCATTATTGTTTAATAGGTTTACTTAATTAATATTGTACCTAATGTCTTATGATTATGTTTTATCAGATTTATGTAAAGCACTCTTGAACATTTATTATTTATGAAAAGAGTGCTATAGAAATGTGGTATATAATAATAATAATAATAATAATAATAATACTAATAATAATAATAATTTATGAGCTTAAACGACTGAATATGTCAAGAGTTATTTGCCTTTGAGTAATAAAAATGAAGACATATTTTAAAGTGTGCTAAAACTGCCATTTCTTTGTTATCAATGATCAGATGTCATTCATACATTTTTGACAGGAGGGACATTTTGAATAGATCAACTATAATATTCACCTTGAAATGACCTTGACCCTAAGATCACTATTAAATTTTGCTTAAATTACCAGATATTTGGATATTGATGACCATTTCAGACGTAAAATTCAGTACTGATATCTGTTACCCAGATTCTGACCAAGTACATGAAATGTACTTGCTGTTTATTTGTAATATTCAATGCTATCTACCCTTGTCATGTGGAGCCTGGGCGATGTTAGGCCATCATGACCATTTTGATTTGTTCAACTATAAAATTACATTGTTCAATTATAAAATTACATTATGGCATTCAAACAAAACGCTTACATTACGATATTTAAAAATATGCTTTAGTTTTTATCAAATAATACGGTTTAAGTAAAGGGACGGACTTTCCGACTAACCTATAGATTAAATCATTTTTCAAAGTTATATTTTATGCAATTTCAAACTTCAAGCAGAAATGCGTCAAGCAGAATTGCGCACTATCGTCATTTTTTCCACATATTGATGATGTTCAAAAATTACAATCTCATCTTTGAGAAAATAATAAAAGTTACAGGGTTAGTTACTGACCCGATACGGGGAAACACGGTTCTGTAGGAAACCATAACGGGACTCAACCCACAGAACCGTATATTAAGGTTTCTTACACTTTAACGATTCTTTCACGCCGAAAACCTTCCTCATCGTAATTTAGCATAACCAGGGAGACCATACCACGTCCCACGCGACAAAAGCTGTCTTGCTCAATTATGACTAGGCGACTTAAAGGTCCCATCTCCATGACAATATAGCTCTATCGCTCAAATATGACTACGCTGTCAAAAGCCCTCATCCATCCCCCGTAAAAATGAACGGTAGAACCAAACCTCCATAGTCAACAAGAACACAAAAAAATCATTCACACTTCTTGATGCAATTATATGAAAAGCTATTGTCAAAAGCAAAGCTTAATTTTAATATTATTTTTTAATTCACTCAATCCAATCCCCGGTTCGTCCGTCCGTATAGCCGTCCTTTTCTGTATGTCTATAATATTACATTTATTTCAATATCATCGTTTTTATATCTCTGCTGCTGCTGCTGCTTAGTTCCATTCCATAAAAAATCTATTCGAAAAACATCCTCGGCTTAGCATATTTCTCCTTTTTTTAAAATAAAAAAGCCAGAATTATATAGGGCACTTTAATGTTTATTTCGCCATACTTTACCTGAAACAATATGAAAGTGACAGAACCAATAAAAGTAACGTTTATAATGAATCTATTTTAATACAGAAAATATGGACGATATGCGACGCAAAGACACACTCTCGCCGCAAAACGTACCAAGTACGATATGCACCGCAAAACGTCCACATGTGTACGATATGCGAAGCAAAACGTCCACACGCGTACGTTTTGCGGTACGGACGTTTTACGGTGTTACACTGCACCTATACTGTATACAAAACTCTCAAAGATATTTCATCAAAAATGAATGGATTCTTGCCTATGATATAATATCTTGATCTTGTCGAAACGAAACACAAGATCAACATATGAGCCGTGTCACGACAAAACCAACATAATGTGTTTGCGACCAGCATGGATCCAGACCAGCCTGCGCATCCGCGCAGTCTGATCAGGATCCATGCTGTTCGCTTACAGACCCTATAACAAGTAAAGAAACTGATAGCGAACAGACTGCGCGGATGCTCGGGCTTGTCTGGATCCATGCTGGTCGCAAACCCATTATGATGGTTTTGTCATGACACGGCTCATATTACTTTTACATTACACCGAAAGATAAGTTTATTTTAACATTTAACATCAATCCAGGTACAATCAATATATAAAGCAAAAATAACGATTTTGTATATGTAAGATACAGTATCTAACATGTATGATAAAGTTGACCTTCTCAGTACGTTTTACAAAGTCAACTTATGGAATTTATATCACTTGAGATATTAAGCATGATTTCATATCTTCCAGTGAGTGACCAAGTTTGTTCCAATAAAAGCCCTGGGGACAAAATTGGCCCCGCCAGGACAGGGGGTCATTGTTTTTCCATGTATGTGTGTAGTAAAAACTTAAAAAATCTTCTTACAGCTAGAGCTTAGATATTTATCATGAAACATATTCAAATGGGTGTCTACGAAGTTTGTTCAAATAAAAGCCCCTGGGTTAAAAATAGCCCCGCCCTGTGGCCTCAAAACAGGTGAGCGATTTCAGGGCCATCATTGCAGTGTCAGATATGTGATCGTTAATTCTTACACAATAATCTTGTACATGACTTTTTATGGCATTCTTCGCCACAAAACAATTTAACTCACTCTGAATTGTTTATGTACTTCTACTTTATATCTATGTAAGTCAATGCTCTTTTTTGCCCTACGCAGATTGGCCATGAGCGAGAAAAATCTACTTCCGGTCGATTTTTCATAGGAACGGGTCGCGTCGAAAAAGGTCTATACAACGAGAACAGTGTAAAGCCATATAAGAATCACCGACTTGAGATGATGAGTTGGCGAGTCCTTCTTTTATGTGCGTTAGAATGAAATTACTTAAATATTCCGATTGAAAATTGAAAGAGTAGAGTTGAGAAGAAAAACTTTTAAAGACAATAATTATTTTCTTTAACATTGAAATAATACGCATTCAAAAAACATGTTTCAGGGACCTAAATGATTGCGCGATATTAAATTTTACCTGAGAATACCACAACTTATCGTGACACTAAAACATTAAAGCGGTTGTGTTTGTATGAAAGTCATACAGGTCATTTTAAAGCGATATTTTCCTTGATCATATCTCATTTTAAGTTCTGGTGAAACGAAAGAAAAATAACAATAAACAGACTTATTATGAAAAGAAGGAAATAAAATCCATATTGATTACAATAGAGACACAATGCTATATTTTGTTTCTATAAATAGTAAATATCATTCTTTTGAATTATTTCAGACAGTGTACATGTTAGACTTCGTGACTTTTCTCTTACATTCAATACATGTACGTGATGTTATTTTCATAACTTTAGATAAAGACAATGGTAGTACAATTAACTTAGATATCCCTTAAATCCGTGGTTATATAGCACATAGCTACATTATATCAAATATAAGACTTTTGCGATCCTGAACTCGGCGTTTACTAAAAAAAAGCCAGGGTATGCACCAGATTTATGTAACTAGGTGCGCTAAACTGGGACATAACTGGTTATATATTTATTTAATAAGCGTTACTTACAGTTACTAAGCTTCCATTTAAAACCATAAACATTGTTCAGAATACCAAAATATCTTAATATTTTAATTCATTACAGATAAGTGATACACGCGGACACTCATTTCATAAAATGAATAAAGAAATCATAATAAATTAAATAAAGTTTCCTTTTAAAAGGAAAGGCTTGCACAGTGTTGTGCCTTCATCCCAACCCTTTAAAATTGTTTGTTTTGTTGTTTTTTTCAATTTATTATCACAATTTTTTTGAATTACTGTATTTGTGTATCATAAAGGGTTTATTTATTTATTTTTTTTTTTTTTTTTGAAAAACGAATATTTTTTTGTCAAAACGATTTGAAATCTATTATCTGTTGTATAAAACTAACAAGTGTGCACATTTCATTTCCCCTTTTTCGCAGAGAAATCATTCGTTTGCTTTATAGACAAGTAAATGCACTAAAATACTTCGTTACGTGGTACCAATTAATAGGCTTGTATCAACTACATATGAACTATATGTTACACGATCACAAATACGTATATCAGCACGTGGCAAGGTTAATGATATGCATGGGCTATTTTTAGATTACCTCACCAAAAAGTTGAATTGCGTTCAGTAGATCTAAATACAACTGGATCATGCGTGATTTGTAAACTAATACAGACAAAAAAAAACAATAATAAAAGAAACTAACTTTTGCGTCTTGAAAAACAATTGAAACGGAACAATTTCGTTTATAATTTATTACGGTTTAAACCGATAAATCGAGTAAAAATAGAAATCCTATTTATATAAGCAAACTGGGATTACCGAAGTAACTAAAATAGCTTAGATTTCCGTAATATTACTTCGTCTGATTCCGCAGTATGACGGAATAACCCTAATTGTCACGATTGCAATCGGAAGTACATCGGCTATTATCATTAATCCGAAGAGTGACGGAAAAGGCCGAAAAGTTGCGATTGGCACGATTTCAGCTGGTTTCCCGTTCAATCATGCACTTATAAATGTAAGCAGAAAACCACCTAACCGGAACAGGTTTTCCAAATGAAATGGCTTGCAGCCGTGGCTGCAAGCCAAATATATAATCAAACTATTGTTTTCGGACTACATATTTAATTGTTTCCATTCTCAAATGCTTTCGAAACAGCTCTATATCCACAAAGTTTTTGTTAACATAATATACTTGGTTTTGTCATATTAAATCTTATCAGGGTCTTTCAAATAGAATATTTTGAAAGACCGTATTCTTATTAAAGTGGGTTAGGCTAAATTTTGTAGATTTTTCATTAATGTTTAAAATATTGAAATATAGAATTTTAATATTCTAATGGAACTGCATCGCATTTCTTGAAAAGCAATTTAAAAGTGAATACATACATGTACTCTAAATCTATTTATCAGTGTTTTATATAATAATAATGATGTGTTGTTCTAGAAAATAATTAAATTATATACTTTGAACTTACCAAATGAATATCGCATATGATTCAGTCTAATACACCAAAATCATAATTATCATAATGTAACAGAATCAATTAACTTTATATGCCATTTATTAATTAAATTCACACAATTTTAACATTTAATTTTCAGTGCTTACAACCATTTACTCTATTATAACTTTTTTTTATACATGAAAAAATAAAGATAACGAAAAACAACAACAACTTAAATTAAATGTTAATGGTGGGCATGCTATTGAGTTACAAAAGTAAAACGTTTACATTACATGTTTAGAGTACATGCGCATTTATTCATAACATCGACCAATACTACCTTGCGGGTCTAACATGGTTAGTCCCATTGAAGTCCCAATTTCAATAGACATCTTTGAAGTATTAAATTGTCATTATTGAAATAGTTTACACGTAGTTAAGACGTGTAAGATAAAGTTTTAAACAAGTACCGGAGGTGATAGGGAATTTATCCGCATATTGGTATATATATAGTCTGGGATTCATTCCCCTTACATTACGTTAGTAAATATAGGCAGGGAACCCCGGACTAATATGAGTATATATATGATATTGGAAAGGTATGTAAAAATACTTTAAATTTTGATGTTTTCTTCTCAAGTTTTTTTAAAGTTTTATATCGCGGTTGGTCGTGTGTTCATCATTCCTCCTGTATTTTTTTTTATCTTTTACAAGTATTCAGACCCTTTTAAATGCAAAATATTTTTTTTTACACGAACAGTTTTTTTTTGTTTTGTGTAGATACAAAAATTAGAGCTATCCAGATTTTGAAGAATAAATAGTTTAAACGTGTTATGTATTAGTGATCATTTCACAGAACCTCGAAGTGTTTAGCCTCGTCCGATTCATCTAGAAAGTTTAGCAGTTTTGGTAGAAACTAGGTTGTAGGTGTGCAATCAGGTTTGACTTAATAAGCTAGGGGTGTATGTCTGTTTCTGTTATCAATAATCAATACTCACAGTTTCTCTTTGTGTTCGTTGGTTGAATCACACTAAACAATGATAAGCAACATTTTAGGGTAAAACATGCTCTAACTGTTGTTGGCTAAAAATCACTAAGATCGACGACTCCATACAGTCGTGTTTCCGTTTTAAATGGTTCTTTTAAAACATTCTGAAATAAATCAAAACTTATTTTTCCTTCTATTAACTTCTTAGACTACCAAGCTTAGATAAATATTTTAAAGTGTTGCACTCTTTACTAAACAAACGTATTAAGATAAAGTAAAGTACAATGTGGTCAGTAGATTTATTCAGTTATCGTATTTATCCTTATTTGTATTTATCCTTATTTGTATTTATCCTTATTTGAACGACATTCATGATTATTTCCAATAATAGGTTTATAGCCTTAAAACTTCTTAAGTGTTTAAACTTGTCATTTTAAAATTACTTAACAATTTGTAAAACAGCCCATTTACACACACAGTATACTAAAAAAGCCATGTAAGGAATTTTTTTACTCTTACAAAATTTCAAGATTGTGAAAATAATTGAAAATATTCAAATTTCAGACTTGAATTTTGGTTTTAAATGGTAATTGAGGTTCCAATAAGTAAGGTATTTCATCCTAATTTCAGGTTACAGATAAACTTTACGTCCAAAACGTGTCGTCGGGAACATTACCTCGGTAAAGAAAATTTGGGTAATATTCACCAATACACCAGAATGAAAAAAAAATACCGAAAAGTGGGAAATCCGACAAGATACATTTAGAGGTCCACTTCTTGTATATGAGCAACAGAACATTTAGTCTATACGTAGGTTTTACAACCGCCCAGTTTGTGTTAATGTTGAAAACCGAAAGGATATTCAAAATGGGGGACTACTATCCTACAGTTTTTGGTTTCCATTATACTGATTCTGTTTTGTACATTGTTTTCAAAACTCCTAAAGGGGGGGCGGGTTTAAACCGTTTCGCGTTCATCTGATTTTAAATTTAAACATATTTCGCCAAAGGAAAACGGCAACACTAAACCAAAGGTGTTGATGTAAATGGGAATAATAGTGAATTGGTGAACGTCAGCAGCACATGTGTTCTCGTGAAGAATGATTATTTCAAAGAAAATTTAAACAGAACGGCTCTAGCATCAGAAGATTTCAGATACACCAGTAAAATGCATACCAAGAACAGAACACGGAATACGTTTATTATGACTGACCATAGGACTGAAGATGAAATTTCAAAGTGCATAGAGAATATAACTTTGAATAAGTGGAGCGAACGGAAGGGAGGAAAGTTCAGTAACTCCAAAGATTTGCTTATTAAGAAGGCTGATTTCAGTTTGTGTTTGTTCAATGTCGAACAGATGTACCTTGCTGTAATGACGTATATAGATTGGAGCAAATTTCCAGAATATATCGACTTTAAATGTTACTGTCATTCAAATGACTTCAATATTTCAATATCCTTCTACCAAGTGAATAAGACAGAGGAATACATAATTAACCATTATAGTGGCCAGGATGTTAACGGGACAGGTAGCATATGTCACTAGAGCAAATATTACATGTAAAATTATTCAATAGACAAACTTACAAGAACAGAAGAGAACAAACAGTTTATTCAAGACTTATACAATAAGTAAAAAAAATTATCATACATATATATAAATACAAGCCTGTTTTTTTGAAAAAAAAGAGAATCATTGTGTTTGCATGTTTTGATATCGTAATATGTTGTTTACTTACATTGATGAAAAAGAAGAAAATTTATTATTATAGTTACTTGCAAAAGATTTATAAAAGTCAAATAAAAACAAAAAACAAAATATAGACCGGTCCATGAACCTATATATTATAAGTTATAAGTTTTTTTTGAAAGGTAAATTCCCCCAAAATAAAAGGGTTGTTTTTTGCGGTGATATTTTCTTTTTTCCACAGGGGAAATTGAAAATTGATCTACGAAAAAATATTTCTTTAAAAAACTACTCCCCTTGAAAAAAATTTTAAAAAATTTTTCAAATTTTAAATAAAAATAACTGGGGAAAATTTGTCTTTTTTACTACTATGAAAAACTTTTACCTAGAAAAACAACTGGTTGCAAATGCCCAACAAAATTTCAAACTTTAATTTTAAATTTTTTTAAGTATTCGTTTAAATGTTTGGGAATTGTTGTTTTTTAATATTATTTTTTTCTAAATGTTTTAGGCATTTGTTGATAAGAAAGGTTTTCACCCCCCAAAATTTTTTTAATGGCAAGGGAAACATAAAACATAATTTTTGTTTTAATAAAATTTTAAAATTTCAATGTTACGGGAAATTTAAAAAACTTTTAAAATAGAAGGCATTTACACTTCAAATTTAAGGCTATAGGGAATTCCCCAGGGAAAATAATGAACAAAAAAACAAGGCCTTTATGAAAAAAGGGACGACCTTTAAGAAAAACTCGGCTTTTATAGTTTGGAGGAAATTTTAAATTGGGTTTTTAAAGGTTTGGGCCATAAAATAAATTCGTTTTTTTCATTGCAAAAAAATTTTAAAATTTGCAAAAAATGAAACGTTTCCGAGATTTTTTTAATACAAAAATTTAAAATTTTGAAACTACCTCAAAAAACGGAATTTTACAGGGAAGTTTTTTTTTTGTTCGCTAAGTTTTTTTTATTTTGTTTTTAATTTTACATAATAAAAGTCAATTTGGTGTTTTCAAAGGGGCCTTGTTAATTTTAATTTGGGCCCTTTACCCCTGTAAATGATTTTATATAACCGTGGGTTAAAAACACTTTTAATTTTTAACAAAAAAAATTTTGTAAATTATTTTTTTAATTTTTTTAACTTAACTTTTAACTGTTTAAAATTTTAAATTCAAATTTTTAAGTATCATTCGTAGTTAAATTCCTAACCATAATAAACCCTGTTGGTAAAAATAAGAGGAGGCAGTGACAGCAGTAGGGAAACCCGTTTTTGCTGACCGAAACATGATTTCACTTGCAAAATTTTCTGTACGCACTTTTGGGGCTAGTTTTAGGGCCCTTTTTTTAAAATAAATAAAAAAACAATAAAAATTTACAAACTTGTGTTTAAAAAAAGGAAATTTTTTGGAATATGAAAAACTTTAATCAATAAATTATAAGGGGTACATTATTTTTTAGCGTTTGATGATCGGGAAGTTATTTTCTTTCTGACAAATCACGGACTTTAATAATTAATTTCGTTTGAAAATGCTGAAAAGAAATAAACTAAAACGTATTAAATTAAAATCATTTTCTATGGACAATATTAATGTAATCCATTTGTAATACAAAAATTTCATCTCGAAAACATTTTTAAGCGGGCATCGAAAATTTCAAAGCTGGTTGTTTGCTCACCATTAAAAGATGCAGCGCACCTTGTTTTTTCACGATTACATAAAAACGCGCTATGTCGTCAATCACGGACTTTAAAGTCAGTGAGTCAATTTTCAGCAGTGTCTTAAGACTATGGCAATGATTTTTAAATAATAATAATTTTGGGGTAAATAACAAAGACCTTTCCGTCGTTTCACGAAAAATTTTTAAAGGGAAATTTATTTCTGAACATAGATTTTCCAATATTTCTTGTCATAATCGTATAAAAAAGCGGAACAAATCTGTAAAAATTCTTAGAAACAACATGGTACATTTTGTTGTATCTTCTTTTTTTTGTGAAAATGTAATAAAGCCTGAAGTTACTGACTTCATCATAATTCATTGCATTTACTTATTATTAAGAAAATGCTGTACGGGCTAAATCCTCAAACAGTGGGTATTTAGGCTAGACGTTACGTGATTTCACGGCCTGAAGAACGTTTGGCAAACAGTATCCCGTACGGCAGTCACTTCCCCAAAATAAAATTTGAAATTGGTGTCTTAATATGGCTATACATTGATCTACTAATTATTTTAATCTATCTTTTAATATGTATATGCAAAGTATGAGGACTAATGTATGATACTTTGTAAATAAAGATATAATGCATTGTAAGAGAAATGTAATCATTTTCTTTACTCAGAAAAAAATAAGACATATTTAATGATAATTTTGGGTAAATATTCTTTTACTCAAATAAAAAAATGTTGATTACAACAAAAAGTTTGATTTTTGTTCGTGACAATATACTGTATATGAATAATATAGAATATGGGCTATGAATTTACTTGCCAAGATCCTCAATTTATTGTAGGACTAAATTATTCTACGCAATTTGAAATGAAAATGGTTGAATAATGTTTGTTGGTTTGTTGATCGATCGCATTGATTGATCTGTTTAACGTCACAAACGACACAGTATAAAGTCATATGGCGGACGATCCAGCTTTACTGATGGATAGACCCTCAGGTGCCCTTCCATGAAGAATGTTACTGACTTAGAAATGAATACTGACTTTAATCAATATAAACCACGGCAAAGGAGTGTAATAAAGCATTTTACCTAAAATAATATTACACAACACAAGTGTAATAATTACTTTGATGTGACGTCATTTGCAAATGACTCTTTTAACTGCTTATTTTGATAAAAAAAAAAAGACTGTAATATTTGTGTAGATTCTAGGCTAAATTTCTTAAACTCGTTGTATAAAAACAATATTATTCAAGTAGTTCAATGAAATTTAGTATCAAATTATCACTCATGTAACTACATGCACAAGGTAAAATATAAAAAGGCATTCCGTATGGCTTACTCTTTTCCATTGTGCTACAAAAGCTAAGTTGAAGACATGACTCAATTTGGATATAACTGTTACAAGTTGAAATAAATGTTTAATTTTTACTGCATTTTGATTTTGATGGAAAGATTATTGTAATATATTGGGAATTTTCTTATCTTTATTATGAAATTTAACAAGTTTATTAGCATCATGACATTGATTATTCAAAGCATCACTCAATCTGAGAAAAAGAGAAATTTCCGAATAAGTTTTAAGAAATACCACATTCAGAGCGAACAATTCAAGAATACCTTAAAGTATATTTTGCAATGTGCTTTCTCGAAATAAACAGTATGCTTTAACACGATGTAAGGGAGCAAACTCAACGCATGGACTCCACGTCCTCTTGATATTATATTTTTGATAAACTTGCTTTCTAAAATTAAACAATGCATGTTGTTTTTTCCTTCCCGTGATAAAAGACGATTTATTAGACAATTTATTCTTAAATCGACCATTATTTGAATATGTTCCATACGATAATGGAGTATGACTCAGCTTTTATTTTTTTTTTTCATTTCGATTTTTATTAGAATTGCATGCGTTTGAATCGTAAAATAATATTTCGTCTATGAAATAATATTTCGTCTATAAAATAATTTTCTACATATTACCGACCGTCTGCAAAATATCCTTAGATATGTAACATTTAAAATCTCAAATGGATGCACAATCAAATTATACAACATGGAAAGATTAAACGTCCATGAGTAACTTGCCTAAACAATTTCCCTGAACAATTTCGTTTAACATAACTTCTTATAATAACTCGTTTAGGTCTGAATTGTTTTTTTATTCAGTTTGATCCTTTTTATGTATAACAATGCATTTCCAGTCAAACAATGTTTAAGGTAAATGTAATTATATGGAGCTGATTCAAAAGAGAGATTCTAAATTTGAAGTTCTGTTTAAAAAAAATTGTAGGAGAGAGTTGGGTAGCATAGTACTATCATTCCATGGAGAGGGGGTGTCAAAAGTAAGTAAGTACGCATCCTGGTAAAAAATAAATTACTATGAAGTGAAACATCTGGACTCAAATCCACAAGGGTAGCGGTGGCCTAGTGGTTAATGTGTCTGCTTCATGGGTTCGAGCCCTGATCGGGTCTTTGCCATGTTTCTTCATATGACACCAGCACTGATTGGTTCCAGGAAGCGGACTTCGAAAGTGATATTAATGTTAGTCGCAAGAACTTGTTTCGCAATCGAGCTAAACAATAGCTAAATATGTTTAAACCAAGTGTACACAACATTTTTTTATTACAATATCGAGCATGCTTATCAAACTATTGATTCCCAAGCGTTTGCAAAATTATATTATATATTAGGAAGAATAACTTGTCTGCGATAACCATTTCTCAACAAATTCGCAAGAGGATTAAAACGTGTATACAACAAATAAAATTGTAATCTAGTCTAAATAAAAAACAATTCAATTTATTCGCCTGTTTTGGTCCGTCAGTTAAACAAATAAAGTGCCTTATAAATTCAATCAAACCGGAGACTACACAAATGTAAAACATTCGAGGCAGCATGGTATTCTGAAATCATTTAGCGGTATTTTAAGAAATTTACTGGTAAGGTAAACAAAACGATACCTTGAGTTTTAAAGAAACTTACCAAACATTTATAGCAATGATAATAAAATATTAAAACCTAATTTGTGCAAGCCTGCATAGCTCAATCGGTGAGAGGGCGAGACTTGCAATCTCGACTTTGTGGGTTCGATTTCCGGGCTGTCCAATTACTAATCAGTCTTTCGGATGAGACTTCTAATCGAGGTACTGTGTATGAGAGCATAAACGCTTGGCACGTTAAAGAACCAGGAGAAGCTTCTGGAATTTGTATCTTGCACTATCCTTCAAAATATTAAATTCTCGTCTGGTGGACTCACTCATATGAACAACCGGTGGTAAGTGTAAATAGAATCGAAACCACACAAATTGAAAAACTTTAAAAAAAAGAAGATTTGATTCATTTGAAGCGGTTCATAAGAGAAATAATAGGTTATACAAGTTATATAAGTAAATCTCTCCCCCATTTTTTTGCACAGGCGTAAGCAGTACGTTTCAATTTAACTTGTTCACTCAAATGTACTTCAATAGAACTATCGAAGACCATGCTCATTTTTGATATTTACATGTTTAACTATGTTTTATTCATTACAGGATGATGAAAATCAGATATGTTTTATCAATCTATGTCTTGTTCGAAGAATTAATCAAGCAATCTAGAAACGTCTGATTTGTTGAATTACAGAAAAGACGACTTTTAGCAGTAATTTGTTTGCGTAGTACTATTTTTGTATGACTACCTTCATGTTTTAATAAAAATAAAAACAAGTTCATGTTTCCTTATCAGCACTCTCCAGTATTCTGGAAAATTTAAGGCATGAAATGATAAGTCGGTTGTGACACATTAATTATTCAAGGGCGCATGCATTTGATTGATCTGTTCGTTGTCTATATTTTGGACATTCCTAGCATTTGAGAAAATATCCTGGTATTAGGGATCATCCTGGCTTTAGGGACATTCCTGAGATTAGGGACCTTCTTTGCATTAAGCATTAGGAAACTTCCTGGCATTTGGCATAAGGGACCTTCCTGGGATTAGGGATCTTCCTGAAAAAAGCGAATTTCCTTGCATTAGGCATTAGGGACCTTCCTGGCTTTAGGGACCTTCCAAGCTTTAGGCATTAAGGACATTCCTGGCATTAGGCCTTTGCTGAAATTAAGCACCTTCCTGGCGTTAGGCATTAGGGACCTTCCTGTCATAGGGAACCTTCCTGAGATAAGGGACTTTCGTAGCATTAGGGTCCTGGCAGAGTAAAGCTGGCTTCCTACGAATCTTGTCAAATTCGATATCCAGATATCATATGGAAATTCTCTGTAATTTTAATTTTAAACCAGCAATTCTAAATCTAAGAAATGAAAAAGATCATCTTGTAATTTTAGATATGTTATCACCTCCTATCGTTCTGTTTAACATAGTTATTAATAGCAATGCAAAATTCTACTTATTTTTAAACAACATTTCATTTCTTAACTTCTCAACGGTATTCTAATAAAAGTAGCCACCGCTAAGATTCGGCAATATAAAAAAACATGCTACTCAGGTCATTATTATGGCTTCTCGTCATCAGCCATCGCAGATTTTTTTTTTATTTTTTGTATTATTTGACATCTTGCCAATTGAAAAAATAAGAAAAAAAACTTGAAATGTTGTTTCCCTTGCTTTGCGGTGACAACATATGTCCTAATATGGTGTTAGCATTTCGCATTTTAATATTCAAGTAATTTCTTGATTCCCAAATCTTAGATGGCTTCTTTGATAAAATGCTGTTAATTCGGGAAAAAACTATTTAGGATATTGTGATATTTAATTTCATGGCAACAGGTAAAAATATGTCAAAATATCTAAAAGTGCTGTCATAATTCTTTGACCTTATTTAAATTGCAGATTTTATATAGATAATCATATACATGTATAGATAATCTTGAACGAATATCCAAGTAGTGCATTGTAAGCTTTTTTCCTGGAAGAGTGCTACTAAGTGGCTGGCATCCGGGAAAAACTATCGGACTTCGGTTTGGTAGCTGGGTAGCTTTCTTACATGAAAGAACCTTATCTCTCTTTTTTCAGTCACCTCAACCTAAACAACTGGCGGGATAGACTCCAATTACGCACAACGAATGATTACATTCTGTATCTATTTGCTCAAAATCATGGAGCTTAGAGATACATTGTAACTCATTTAGTGTAATACATTGTATATTGTTAATATGAAATAGTTATAAATTTGATAAAAAATGGCGAGGCTTTACAAAACAATATATGTTGTAACAGCAACTTAACATTTTCTTTAACTTACCTAGACGGTGTAAGTATGTTTAATTTGAAAAGTTCCTTCACAGATTTTCAAATAATTTGACTCTTAAAATTGTTGCACTATGCTGACTAAGTGAGCCCTGGGAGGGCGGGGACATAATTTATGTATATTTAGTAGAAATCCACTGGGCAATGCTGCATACAAAATATCTAAGCTCTAGACATTGTAGTTTTACAAAATAAAACTCCTATAGAACTAAGAGGGCAAATTTTGACATAGGTACATGATTAAATACATTGTAGTGACCCACACTGTAACAGCTATAGAAATTCAAGACTTTCGTTGCCTTTTGGGTACCCTACTGATGTGGCTGGATTGTGTTGTAGGCTGCGTTCTGTAAATGTCGCCTTTCCCTTGTTGAGTTTTGTTCTAAATTTTTGAAGATTTCATTTCTAAAGTCTATTTATAGTTCTAGTAACCTAATATATTAGATTGGAACAAGTTATATAACTTCTGTAAAAGGCAACCGAAGAATAATTCCTGTCAAGTTTGGTCAAAATCCTCCTCGTGGTTTTATGAGATATATTTGAATTGTGGATAAGACAACTGTTGGAAGACAAACACTATGTCATCAAAGAGGCTGACTTATTAGTGCTCCAGTCAGCTACTAAAAAAGAATAACAAAATAGAAATAAAAACATTTAATTTACTTAGTGACTTTTTAACAACAGAATAAACAATAACCGATAACAAACGCCCATTAATTCATATAATAGTGTAATAAATTAATCTCGAAGCAAGCCTGTTGCATTCTTATAAACAAACATAACCATAAAAAAACTTATTCATAAAGCTGTATTCATCACAATTACTGGCCCCTTAAAGCATGAAAATGTGCAACAAATGCTCCAGTAATTATAAAATGCTGATGACAATTTTTACACAAGTTTGAACAAATATACCCAACCTTGAAAAATTGAACATTAAAACGCTTTTTACTTGTACATCAACAAATACAGTAAACTTCACATATAGCGAACACGGTTATAGCGAACTGCCGGTTATAAGGAACAAAATTTGTTGGTCCGAATTTTACCCTTCTTTATTTAATGTAAAAAATTACGGTTACAGCGAACAAGTTTATAAGGAATTATCGCTTATTACGAACTCATTTTTTAGTCCCAATGCCATTAAAAGTACAGAAAATTACACTTTTATAACGAACTCCAAAATATCGGCTATCCGAAAACAGATCACGCATTTTCTACTTTTGTTTTCATCGCCACAGATTAAAACTTGGCCGAATGTAGCGGATATATTAGGAACAAATAATGACGATGACAGTCAATCATCCGAAGACGAGATCTAATTTAGATGATCTGCCGGTTGTGTCAAAAAATGAAGCTATTGATTGTTTGCACAAGATTAGGTCAAACTTAGAGTCTAATGCACATGTTGAAGAAACAGTTTTTAAAAAGTTTTTGGATCTGAAGAGTTGTAAACATTCCCAAACTAAAAGTAGCAACTTTTTCAAAGCAAAGTGATTATTTTTATGCATGATACTGTATTGTTAATAAATAACAATATTGCATATATGGTACATATCATATAATTATCTTATAGATATGTTTATACATAAAAAATTAAATAAAAAAGAAACAACATTGCAATTAATCCTTTTTTTTTTCTTTATTGAATCAATATAAGGGAGACAACAATGACCAACCAAAAAGTTATTTCTCTTAATCAAATGTTCTTCAAAATGGAGGGCGATGGTAAACAATTAGTTCGTTATATGTAAAACTGTTCGCTATAAAAACTTCTGATACAAGGAACTAATTCGCTATATGCTTACAAGGAACTCCGGATATAAGGAACAGATTTTGAATGTCCCAATGAGTTCGTTATAAGCGGAGTTTACTGTATATATATATTTTAGAAGACCCTGTAACATATTGTCAAGGGCTTCCAATATTACAAAGAATGCATAGAAGAATAAGTGCATTTAAAGGTATTCTCTAATTTATGAGTCTATGAAGAAAAAAACACAACAAACAACACATAATTTTGGCCCAAAGGAGTCATATTTGAACAACATGTAACCAGAAAAAAAGTTCAACTGAAGTATTTTGCAAACACACAATTTGGCAGTATAACATTTTTCTAATGATATCATCTAAGATTGAAATGCTAGAAACTTGATCAAATAAAGAAACTATTGAAAAATATTTTGACAGGGTGAAAAACTGCACTCATGTAAACATTTTCAATAACTCTCTGGTACAAAACAAAATTAAATAAGAAATGTATATACATGATTCTAAAAGAAGTCAAACAATTCTAATTTGCATAGTTACCATACATACATGCAACAAGAGTCACTGCCAGGCGGGGCCACTGTTGTCTTTTTTTTCATACTTCTGAAGTCAAGAACTTCAGAGGAAAAATATTATCGTTTAGAGTACCGCTACAAAACAAATTTCATTTAACAAAAAAATTCAAATTTCATATCTGATCTTGACAATCAAGGTCAATTAAAGGTCAAGGTCACATTTGAATTAATCATCATGTCTGTTTTGTAATATGTGCTCTTTTTCCAAGTATGAATCATATATGTAAATAAGAAACAGAGTGATGACAATTTAAACCAATTTGATCTTGCCGGTCAACGTCAAATAAAGGTTTATGTCAAATTTGAATTTTTCAATAAACCGGTTTTGTGTATTTTGGGCTACATAAAGGCCTTGTCTTCAGTACTTTTGTGTCATAGTACGCAGACAATCCATACATAAATAACAAAGTTATTACCAATCATAGCAAAAATCAAGCAAAATTCATTTATTTGACCTTCAAGGTCAATGTCATGACAGCAACGGTAGCAGGATGACACAACTGTAGCGATACCTTGATTTTTTTAGCAAGTCCTGCTAAAATTGGTCCCCAATAGAAAAGTCATCCAAGTATTTCAATTACACACAATAAGTATAACATCACAATAACATTTTATTTCTATCATGTTACTTTACTGTATGCGTGACATAGTGATGATAGCAGCAAAATATTTAAAACAAATCATAAAGTTTTGTAAAATAGCATTTAGAAATTTCATAGATTTTATCTATAGATTTAATTTCAGGTATAATGTAAATGAATTGATTTCAAAGCAAAGTTTTGTGTGCTCATTAAACAACATTACTGTCCCTTTGTCCTCAAAGTGTGTTTGTCCAGCCATCAGCATTACTTTCTCTACGACCTAATAGCAAATTCGTATTTTCATTTATCAGCGTTACTTTTTCAGCATCTTGTTTCATCTTTTGGCCTGCGCTTCCTTTCTTTTCATATTTCACCTCGTAATCGGGGAATGTGTCAGTGACCGATTTTCTAAGTCCCTGATTGCATACAAAAAGTAAATTGCTAACCCTGTAAAAGATAATGGTTAAATATTCTTTGTTCCTTTGTGGGTAAAAAGCAACAGATATTGTGGTGTCTCATAAAGGCCCATTATGCCTCAAAAATGCTAATTTGTTTATTTCACAAATGTTTGTATCTAAATGTCACAGTTTCAAAGAAATACTCATTTGCCATAGAGATGAACTACCTTAAGTTTGTTTCCTTTTCTTATGTTGGCAATCGGTATAACTATAGTGATTTAGTATTTTGTATGGAAGTTAAAATACTACTTTGTTTACATTTTGCTATGTGTACGACTCATAACTGTACATTCAGAGATCATTTCTTCAGCTGTTAAATATCTAACATGCTTTAAATCTATTAGAAACACATTATTCAACACATGTTTGATTTTTCCGAAGAATTCAATTCATATAGATTTCTGAGGCATGATGTGCCCCAAAAAAAACAATTAGAAAACCCACAAAACAACAGTTTTTCACCAAACTTATAATGTAAGGCCCTGATGTTAACATGGAAAAACTTGATTATGGGTAATTCCATAATTTTTTGTTAAACAACAATACAAAAGATGAGTAAAGTTGAGTTTAAACATTAAAAAACTAAGCTGCTGGATTGTGTAGAAGACTTGAAATAAATTTGAACCTTTCTTGAATCTGTTTCCTGGTTACCATGGTAATTAGTACTGGGTCATACGAGGAAACATAGTAGTCACTTACATGGAGCTCAAATCAGAATCCTTATGTTGAGAAGCAACAACCTAAACCACTATGCTGCTCCACTTATTACAGGAAAATTTCATGTGTTATTATCTACGCATATGTTTAGTTATTTTACAGTTAAACCTGTGAACAAAAGTCATTCAATGAAGACACTGAACATGACCTTCATAGACAAGTGATTTTAATTTGGAGGTTACTCTTATCTATTTAATCAATGAAGGGTTGGCCAAATGTGGCCTGCATTTACAGGGTTGTCTTTCTTCAGAGGTGGTCTTTAATTCAGGTTTCTCTTTAGATTGTTTT
Source organism: Ruditapes philippinarum (assembly GCF_026571515.1). NCBI lineage: Eukaryota > Metazoa > Mollusca > Bivalvia > Venerida > Veneridae > Ruditapes > Ruditapes philippinarum. The sequence continues at coordinate 50,607 of NW_026861418.1, read as the reverse complement.
GTTTTAATGCTGATTTTAACACCTTTTTGATCACATCTCAACAGTTGTTTAATCTATCCAGCTTTAGTTTATAGTTTATGTGAATTTAGTTTAGTTTGTAATGTAAGCTATAAGCGTATTGAAACACTCTCGAATCTATTCCTGGAACCAACCAGTACTTAAACAATGAATGTAAAGTTTCTTGCCCAAGGAAACAACAAAGTGTCCCAGATAGATCAGGTTACAAACAATGCAGTAAGCAATCCTTAGTTTACTAGTCTGATGTGTTAACCTCTTGGCCACCACCCCACCATTTGTCAGCTTTTCTGGATGAGCAATATGAATCACTTTCAAATTAACTCAATGTATCCTTAATCAGAAAAGAATAAAATAAGTTGTTTCCTAGACAAAGATCCTTAGTAACAAAGTGATTCATAATTCTTGTTTGGTCACTCTCAATATAACAATGATAACAAAGACAGCAATGTAAACATTCAGATTGGTGGCTTTCACAATAACAACCATATAGTTAGAAAGCAAGATAATGAATTTAGTCCGCTACAAGACATTTTGTAATGCAACAAAGCAATGTATACTTAAGCTGTTATGTTACCAGGTTACACTATTTGCTCAAGGATCTATGCAAGGCATGATTTGTGACTGTGAAGGAAATACAAATCTGTTATTACAAATTTTGAAAGCATATTATAAATATATCTCTGTATTGTACAGAGCAATGTTAAGTTAATCCTACACATTTCGTCACCTTAGTGCAGTTACATGATAAGTCCTTAATAGGATTAACCAGTTATTGCACTAAGGTGATGATTTGTTATTTTAGAAATCGGTTCACTCATTTAGAGCTATCACGTAGCTTTAAAGGCCAAACATAACCAGACCACATAATACAGCTGCCCATGTATTCAAATTAATATTCTCCATGTTCTCAATGTTTAAAGTAAGAAAAGGTTGCATAATTGTGTAAAAAAGTACATCAGAGTTATAGAACCTGTGCCCATCATGTTAGATAATTAATCAAGCGTGTGAAGTTTGAACTCATTCATTTTAGTGCTTTTGGAAATACCAACCTGCATGTAAAAACTTAACCATATTGTGACGCCAGCATCGACACCAACATAGGGGTGCATGAGTACAATAGCTCACCATATTCTAACCACAGAGGACCTAGTGATGAACTTCTTAACACTATCAGTCAAAGGACTGTCACAACAATACCATGTTTTACATACCAAGCGGAAGATTATCTGTCGTCTTCATCAGAGGTATGATCAACATAAACATTAATTTCTGTCTCAATATCATCAAATAGTTCATCAATCTCAGTATGAGGGTGAAGTTGTAGGGAAGAGAGGGAAAGGTTGTCATGGAAATCGGTTCAAGACTGTTCCAACAGCCATACGAGAAATATATGAGAAAGCCTGAAAGATATACATCTAAAAATTTAATTGTGAGCAAAATATATGAGAAAATCTGATAACATACTTCTGAGACTCTAACCGTGAGCAAAATATATAAAACAATCTGATAACATATCATCTGAAAATCTAACTGTAAGCAATATATATGTGAAAATCTTATAACATAATTTGTAAATCTAGCCTTAAGCAATACATATGAGAAAAAAACTGATTACATAAATCTGATTACGTACATCTGAAAATGTAGCCTGAAGCAACATATATGAGTGTATCTGATAACATATATCTATAAGATATTATGAAAATAACATGAAAAACATTCTAGTCTTAAGGATTAAAAACCTTTTGTTAGAGGAGAAGAAGATTATATACACATAAATGTATGCTCCATATAAGTAAAATCTAAAAACTAAAGAATAAAGTACTCTTCAAAGTTATATATTTGCACAAATGTAGTATTCAGTACAAATTAATGTATCAAAAAATTTCTCATACAGTTTGATATATTACCTTGCCTTTGTTCAATCTTTCTTATGTCCATTAGAAAAGGATCTTGTAATCAAAGGGAGAAAATTGCGCTATTTCTGAGCAGTTTTGCAAGACTGATTTACCAAGTTGTGCAATATATAGGAGAAAAACAACTTTAAGTAACTGATAAATAGAACAATGCTATTAAAGGCAGTTGATCAGGCTATATATATGTAGACATGGATAGATAAATACAAACGGGGGATTACTGGAACATATATACTAACCTATTGCCATCCATACTGCAAGCCGGATCCATGTCGCTTCTGGAAGACGTTGCATGAGAAATATATTAACAAATATACTAATACCCGGTAGAAATGGTAACCATGGTACCTGAAATACACAAAACAAAAAGTTAGTTTACATACATCAAAAGAACCTTATCACTTTATTGAGATTACTTGTAATAATCAAGAAGAAAATCTTTCTTAACCCTTCTGAATTTTCTAAATAGACTTGTCCAATTTTCATTTTTAGTACTGTTAATTATCTGTTTTAGGTAAATCAAGATGAAAAATTTAAGTTTTTCAGTCCACAAATTATAGTCTGGTATTCAGGTGCACAGATGATCAGGCTGGCCTGATTCTATAATGATGGCTTGACAAATCACTAAAAATATTAACACTAAATATAATGAAAACAATTAAGACTTATCCTTAAATGGACAGCTTATATAGTTTATAAGAAAAAAGGATCTAAACAAAAAACTTAACCAATGCCGACACCAAAATCAACACTGATGGCAAGGTCTTCGAAACGTGGAGCTAAGAAACATCCTTTCACTTGAGTATAACTTCCCTTTGATTCATCTATTTCTCCTATATTGTGCACCCTGTATCGTAACAAAAGTACCGACACAGCCACAAGGGTTAAGCTAACAAGATCCCTAATGACATCATGTCTACTAATTCCTTCAGGTCAAACAACATTGACATCACATCTGTAATATAAAGTAAAGCAATGGTTACAAAAGTAAAGCAATGGCTATAAAAGTAAAGCAATGGGTAAAAGGTAACGCAAATGCTTTGAAAGTGATTAAAAGAGAAGGCTATAAAAAGTAGAACAAAGGCTATGAAAGTAATCTTGCTATGAATGTTTTTAAAGCAAAGGCTATGATATGTATAGCAATGGCTACAAAAGTAAAGCAAATATTATGTTAAAGTAACAGATTTGCCCTATTAGAGATGATTAGCTTTTACGGATAACGATAGCCGGAGACGAACAACAAACAGATATTTGGAGGGATTATCTCAAAATATGTATTATTCTATTAAATAATTACAAGTCCTATAATCTTTTTACGACTAGTAATGTAAGTACAAATATATACAATTTTTTGAAGAACATTCCATTTGTGTCTCCATACACTTGAAATTGAACTGTAACGTTTAATTTCAGCTATAGCGTGTTCAACCGATCTGAGGTAACATATGATACTGCTGGGCATCGTTTTGATGACCAGTATATATATTATAGTACCATGTCATTAAAATTTTATTTATGAAAGAATGGAATGGTACCGCCGATGTCCGATTAAAACTGTTCCTGTGGTTCATTCATAGGCCTATTGATTTCATGAGAAATTCCATCAATTGCTCCTACGGCTATTGGAATTCTTTTCCAAGTTTCTCTCATAGCGAACCACACACGATCCAGTTGCCAACCTTACTTCAATTGTCACACTTGACATTGATATGTTGAACCATGACGACAGCATCATTAACGCCGGGTATGTTCAAAACCACATAGGCCCAAGAAGAACTCTGTTTCTTGCAGAAAGTTTATGAGGCCTGTATGATGAAGTATCTAACAAATCTAAAGATGTCTCAAGAGTTTCCCGATCACTTGGAAGAACTTTTCAATGGGAAGAGAATAAAGAAAACACATTTCTGCCGCCATAAGTGTCTTAAACGATTCCAAAGAGTCTATGCCTCATATTAAGTATCGGGTTAGGCGGTGGTCGGGTGAGTTCTAAAATCATGCAAATGGGTCGAAAGTAATTGGTGATGTCTGGGGGAGACTTAACCACCGCCGTTATAAAGTAACTTATTGATCTGATTGATTCATTGTCCATTGTTACCTAAATTATGAGAATAAATTCACTTCATTATATTTTTACATTTATTTTCATTTGATATAATTGAAGTGTGAAATATGTGTAACCGTGCTTCATAAATTATTATCATCTTTTTTTACCGTTATATTGTACAATTTATCAGTGATATATTATAGCAAAAATTCCAGCACGGAATTCATGTGGGCTATGTTTGTTTGCTTTGGGTTTAACGTCACAACGACACAGTATAGGTCATATCGCAACGTTCTAACTTTACTGGTGGAGGAAGACCTCAGGTGCCCCCCTCCCGTGCATTGTTTCAGGCACGAACGGGCACCTGAGTAGAACAACCGACGTTCCGTAAGCTAGCTGGATAGCTTCCTCACATGAAAGAATCCAAAGTCCCTGTCGGGATTCAAACCCACAGCGGTGAGGGACAAGTGGTTTGAAGTCAACGACCTTAACCACTCGGCCACGGACTCCTCTATGTGTGGGCTATGTAGCACAAATGTCTAAATGTCTGTCGATGATATATATCAAAATCAAAATGGAAGTTGGAAATAATATTGTTGTTTTTTTTTTTGAGGGGGTTGGGTTTTTTTTTCAGCTTCGGGTTCACAAATGTGGAACCCCATTTATTGGAAAGACATACATACAATAATACAATTATGCATAGTCATACAAATATATACATGTATAAGAAAATCAGTAAAACACTATAAAAAGGAAACATGTAATATGGTATATCAAAATTTTCACAATACATCTATAGTTTAATTTTGAAATGCGATTTTATAAATATTCGTTAGGAAAACATTATTATACGATGGTTAAATAATTATATTATATGATATTAATATACAGATGATTTTGTGTGATAGTTTTTACATTCATTTATATATTGTTAATTTCTCATCCTTGTCACCTCAGTGCTCACAGTTAGAAAAACCTAAACGAAAAGTGTATATGAAAAATAGATAAGGGATTGCTGTGGATTATGGTTTAGAATATGGCTAAAAATGTATAATATGAAAGTATTATGTTATGTATAGTTCGCATAATTAATAACATAGTAGTAAAGTTATTAACACAATGGACAAGGAGTATCTTAAATAAAATAAACCACAATTCCATGTCTCCTAACGGAATAGTTTATCTACATGTTTCTATTATCAGAGATTCTTTATATGTATTATTAGTGTAGCTAAACAAAGACCATATTTCAATGTTCTCATAAAGAAAAATAACTTTTATAATGTACCTAACATATGTTTACAAATTTGCTTCCCTTTATTAGAAGACTAAATTGCTTAGTTTTTCTTCCTGGTTTAAGGTAATTTTTCAAAATACACAATTACATATTACATAAAGAAAAATTAAACAAATAATGGTAAAATCAGCCAGAACTGTCTCCGCCTACTCTATCGTGGACCTGAACTCAACCAGAGCACGACCTGGGACCTAAAAGCTCAAAAACGGTCTTCCTGTGGCAACGCGCGCCACAGGCCGTGCCAGATGCACTCCCAACCCTCGACCCCTAATGAAGGTCGGGAGTCAGGAGTACCCCCGACTTCACGATGAGTCAAACATGTATGCGACAGCTCCATCAATCATAATATCTAAATAATTTTGTATGGTGATGTAAAAACAACATACCTGTAATTGTTTTAGATTATAACAATTTCTACCACACGATTCTAAAAAGAGCTTAAAAAGAGTAAATATAATTTCTATTGGAAATGTACAATATGTATTTATATGATGAGCTGGTGGCCCGAAGCTATTTTTGTTGATGTGTCACCAAAAATATATGTATTACATTATAATGAAAGAAGACTATAAGGAAAAACACTCTACATGTATATGACACCTCTGAGGCTCTTGATGTTATTATAGTTTATTATTATTATCTTTAAGATTGTTATAAACATTAAATTCTCTTGTGTTTTAATGTGAGTTAAGAGTATATTCAGATAATTATTCAATTAGGACCTGTAATATTTGCAAGAGTTTGATAAGAAGACCATCTATTATTAAATTGTTTACTAAATGTAAGATACAATTTTGACTTTGACTTCTTAAAAACAATGTAAAATCAGATATATTTCAAGCAAGTCACATATACTTTCATACCGTACTTTATGCACTGTAAATAAGGAGAAGCCTATCCTTTTTCAACATGTCATGTTTGTATTGTGTACATTATTGTCTGTATATAAATTGTAAATTTGTTCAAAATAAACTATGTTTAAACTATTATTAAAGCTATCCCAGTTATAGGAAGAATATTGGATAAACTTTACTACATTATATTGAAAAACTAACGTATTATGAAAAGTTTGTATATTGAAGTTTTGGTTATTATACCGACACGTGTAAATATATCTTTTTGCAACAAGAAAAATAAAATTTAATGTTTCATCCGTTTTCTTTTGATCAGTTATACTAAAAAGAACTTCTTCTTTTGAGAGTTGATAACCTGTAACATTCGTACATTAAGCTTTAATGATTTTTTTTAAAGTCTGCTAAAATTGAGTTACATACAGACATTTATAAAAATAAAAAAGATGTAAGGATGTTTCGGTTTTTTTCCCTACAAAAAGAACACGTATTGTCATATTAGATTACAATCTTCGTTTAAAAAGTATTTGTTGATAGGATTCTATTAATTAATTTGTACTAGAGGTATCTTAAGTTAGTATCTGACGTAATTTTGTGAACAGTTGTATAACCTTTTTTCAATTCAAAAGTTTTGGGTAATAATAGTTCATGTTTCCCTTTATCTTGAGATGTTGGGTGTTTTTTTATTGTTTACTAACATTTCATAAATAGGATGACAGCCTTTCATGTTTTGTGTGACTACTTGAATTTGTTTGGGAAGGATTGGTTTCAAAGTATTCAATTGTTCAGTACATATTTCGAGTTTAACTTAAAAATTTACAGTCCCTTGTATTGCAGGAAATTTATGTTTATTTGTAGAATATTTTGTATAGATTGTAAACTATGAAATTGACCATCATTATCTATCTAATCAGCAACAAATGTTATACCTTTTGTGAAACAAATTATTATATATAAAAAATCGATGAGCCTCTGTTGCATTGAACCAGATAGGTTGCTTAAGATATTCTTCCCAATTAGTTATTTGAACTTTCGGATAAAATGGAGTCCATGATAAGAAAACATCTTTCCAAAACGGGTTATCGATTCTATGTAATTGATTTTTTTAAATTCAGGACCCAATTTTGAAAGATTATATATGAGCCGCGTCATAACAAAACCAACATAGTGCGTTTGCGACCAGCATGGATCCAGACCAGCCTGCGCATCCGAGCAGTCTGATCAAGATCCATGATGTTCGCTATCAGTTTCTTTTCTTGTTATAGGATTTGTAAGCGAACAGCATGGATCCTGATCAGGCTGCGGGGATGCGCAGGCTGGTTTGGATCCATGCCTGTCGAAACCCTTTATGTAGGTTTTTAACACGCGGCTCATATATATATATATATTATATATATATATATATATATATATATATATATATATATATATATATATATATATATATATATATATCCCGAAAAGAATGTTCAATGATGTTTTTCCCATGAAATATTTACTTCAGTTTTAAATTCAGTATTCAGTTTTCATTTTTTCTGTATAATGTAAAAGATCATATAAGCCCCTTGTATCTTCTTCTATGAAGCGACCAGAAATAAAACCACTTTTATTCTCGTTTATTAAAAGAGGAAGAACTTTCTTAAGTATATATGCAATACAAGCAGACGCAATTTTGTAAGAGATATTTAATAAGAATATTGGACGCCAATTTGTAATTAATCTTTTATCCTTTTCCCCTTTAGGGGTACAAATAATAACGCCCTTTTTGTGTTACAGATAGTTCATTATTATCATAACTAATTAATAAATCGAATGTAAACGTCCCCTATATCTTTAAACAAAATATGAAATTCAGCTGTAAATCCATCAGAACCGGGGCTTTTAGAATTTTGCAAATTTGAAAGGGCGAGAAATGCTTCTATTTTCGAAATCTTACTACTATCAAGTATGTTTGATTAACAGAAAGTTTGGGAATGCCATTACTGTTCAAATGTTCATGAAGGTTAATATCTGTGACATTTCTTGCAGAATAAAGATCTTTGTAAAAATTCCTAACTCCTTTTATAATTTCTTCTTCGGTTTTAGTTGTTTCCCCCATTATATTTTACTAAACTTGGCATACATTTGCTAATATGATTTCGTTTCTCGAGAGAACAAAATATTGTGTTGGTTTTTCTCCTTTCTCAACCTTATTTTAAACCCTTTAGTTTTCTCTCTCTTATCTTTCTCAGCTCCGTTGTTTTAGTTTGAATTTCTTCATTATCATTTTGTTCGTTTTTCTGTAGTTTGTTTAGGTTTTCAATAAGTTCTTTTTCTCTTTTATCGGATTGCTTTTTAAAAACTGGAGTATGACATTGATTAACACTTGCCCAAGGACTGCATCTCTTTCAAACATTCTCACAAACCTTACTATTATTGGTTTCGGCCCTCTACCATTGGCTGGGAGGCGATGAGCATTTGCAAACAACATATGATCTACAAAGTCTGGCGACATATTTTCTTTTCATTTTAAGAATTCTTTTATGACGCTATAAATATTTTCTTCGTGATTCTCTGAAATGTCATAGAGTAGCAGATTATACTTTCTAGTGTCGCGTGCACTGTGCAAGTTCTTCTTCTTTTCCTCGTCTACAGCTTGACTTAATATTCTTTTCCACTTCAACTGATTTTTTATTCATTTGATGATACTTTTTTTAATTTTTTAATTTTGGAAGACTGTTCTCGTAGAAAGAGGTCACTTACTGACATTACTCGGGGGAATCAGTTGCTATACAACGATTTTATTCAGAGCAAGTCCAAAGATTGCTTCACCAGCTTGGTGACAAGACATCTTCGGATGACTCAAACTAGTTTTTTCAAAAAATACTTCTGAAAGATTTTTTTTGTAAAAGAAATAAATACAATCATAAAATTTTGTTTGGCCTTATATATTTTGTTTTCTTTAAAAAGAATCATTTTCAAAAGTCGTCTCCGTCTTTGTCTGTCGGCATCGGCCTAAGCTAAAAATATTTTATACTAGAGCATGACTATAAATGTCAGCTGTCTAGCAAATACAATTTTTATTGGGTGTCAAATTTAATCTATACAGGTAGCTATTGAGGGTGTTGTTACTAAGGAGTGTATCAGAATTCTATCACATAACTACCGGGGATATTTAGTGCACTGAAATACCTTTACCTGGCTATAAGTAATAAGAGCACTTATTCAAATACTTCTTGCAGTTATTTCAGTGTTCTATAATCCAGCTATAGATAAGAAGACAATTATAGTCTAGCCATTGGGTGCAATGGAATTCTATAACATAGAGCTTTCATGACAATAATTCTTATAAGAGACTCTAAGCATTACTGTCAAAGGATTATGACAGAAAATATCAATATCCCCAGACTGCTCTGTTTCATTCCCATACTATCAAGCCACACAGAACCAAGGGCATCCAATGATAGCTTAATATGCATACATTTTTTCAGACAGCGATTCTTAGTACTTCAACCTTTCATTTTTTATGCTTGCTGAATATTAACAACACCCATTGACAGTCTCTATATGAAGTACGTAAATAACCAAGTAAAGCTATATTAAGTGGGAAAAAAAACCTTTACCTTCGAGTAAAATCATAATCTCTAATGTTTAAACAATACAAATTTAGCCATTTTTAAACCATTATTGTGGGGTGATTTTATGTCTGATTTTACTATTTATTACACCAATGAAAACATAGCAAGCATAAAAACACGTTCCTTGTTGTCCTAAAAAAAGGAACCAATGAACGAGCATCCCTTTTACTGTTGTCACAATAAGTAAACCCCAGCAAATAATGAGCCTATCAATGGGCATGCTCTGGAGTGCGGGTAACTAATACCTGCACTCCAGTTAACGCACTGTGCATGTATATTTATACGATTTAACTTCGACACATTTTCAAAAGAAAGGTCCCCAAACTATGATACAAACGATTTATACAGTGGGAGATACATAACCGGTTATCTTCGCTCGCAATTCTACTAATAAGAATAGCCTAGTGTGTCGTCTGTTAGTTCTGAAACTGTCATTCGATGTATATCATATATAAATGATGTCATTGTTGACAGTGGGATTCAAACCAAATACTGTGATGGGTAATTATTAACAATGCATGCACATGTCGTCTGTTTAAGGTATCATTAGACGACTTTTTCAACAGTTATTTTAATTAAAACAACAAGTAACTTTTACATATACCGATCAATGTTTATTGATTTTGTGAAGTGACCAATTATGTGACGTGCAGTTCTAAAAATTAGCATTTGTAACGAGGAACCGGATAAAATTGTGTTACGTCACTTCCTAAGAACCCATCTTAAAGCTGCACGCCTCCAGATGAGCCAAAATATTTTAAGAAAATCAATATTGTGAAAAATGTACAAATATTTTAAGAAAAGTAAAAACCTTCAAGATCCAAGTTATACTGTTTATGTTATGTGCGGTTTATTACTGATTTTGCAGTATTTTATTACCATATTTCTACTGCGTTACTAACGCAGTAAGGACTATATTTGCATATGTTAACGGTTTTTTTGGTAATTTTCTTGGATTGTAAGTGCCGATTCCAATATGTCAATTACTTATTTGTAAACCTCACAATATTTTTCATTTAAATACATTTCCAAAAAATTTCCAAAATTTTCATGAACATTATCATGAATCTGGAGGCGTGCTGCTTTAACTTATCCAGATTTTAAAGTAATATTTAGTAATTTAAAATATATTGATGTGACTTAAAAATTTTCTGTTTTGCATCACAGTCCAATTGGATAAAGGATAAAATCAGGTAAACTGAACACTAAAATTCGATTCAGATTGATAATTATTATTTTCTGTAATGTTTTTTTTTTAATTTTTATATGAACTATTTCAACAACAATTAAGTTGACATTTCATTTGATAATAGATATATTTCCACATTTCTTTACAAAATTATCTCAGTGTCAGATATGTGAATGTTAATTCTTCCACAATAGTCTTCTCCATGCATTTTTATGGCATTCTTCGCCACAAAGCAATAAAGACATTTTTTCTATTTTTGTTAAAAGCAATTTTACATAATTTTCTCCTTTTTACATTAAACTCACTCGGGATTGTTTATGTACTTCTACTATATTTCTATGTAGGTCATTGCTCTTTTTGCCCCACGCAGATTAGCCATGAGCGAGAAAATCTACTTCCGGTCGATTTTTCATAGGAACGAGTCGCGTAGTAAACAGGTCTATACAACGAGAACAGTGTAAAGCCATGTAACACCGCACTTTGGGGTCAAACGCACTTTGGGGTCGACCCAAACTTTGGGGTTTAACTCCGAAGTGCACTTTGGTGTCAAAATTTGACCCCAAAGTGCGTTAGACAGGTACATATGCATTTTTTAACATCAGACAAACGACCTTACTTTGGGGTCATAAATATTTAACCAATAAGAATAAATTTTATTGATCTTTAAGAATAATGTTTTGTAGTTAATGCCATTTAAAAACTTAAAATCCCTAAAGAAAGTTCCAAATGACAAAATTGCAAATGTTGCAGGCTTCCGAGGGATCACTTTGTTTCCAGATTTTTGTTTAATTGAGCATATTCATGGACGATAATCTCAAGAGCAAACTTCTGTCCAAACTACTTCCACCGTTTAAAGCAGAGTTCAACATTGAAACATGAAAAGGTTTAAACTTTTGAATTTAGAAACATCCAAGTCATAGAAAGCGTGTGTCCTAAACTAGAAAACAATAAGGGGAATTAAACAAAATGTAATTTTGAATAGGGATCAGAGGTTTATGAAGCCTGCAGATCACAGATCAGACGTCAAAAGAAAATTTAAAAATTATGCAACATATTCCTTATCATTGGAACCACCCTACTTAAAATGCAAAATGGTTAGAACTAAAATTAACACAAACACAAACAATGTCGTTCTGAACGATCTTAAAGGATCGGATATATAACATATCTGATTAGCTCACAATAGCAGACGAAATAATTTTTTAATATGTTTTATCTTAGGGTTGCAATTTATCATAATTATGTTTTATATTAAATTATTTGCCTCATATGATAGTGGCCTTAAAGAAAGAAATATAAGTATGTTTGATGTGTATTCTGTGTAATAATACATTAGATAACACATTCACGAACTAGCGTTGTGTGCCGATATTTGTAGTGATCGCATGTCACACATATTTCAATATATAATTGAATTCCAGTTCCTTATTCGAAAAGGATCTGGTGACGATCCATTAAAATATGGATTTACCCTATTTCTAATTTATTAAAGTGACGTAACATTTCTGAATTAATTCTTTCTATGTTGAATGTTGTAGATTGAAAAGAATTCATGTTGTATCAATCTGACACTACTGGGAAAAATGAGTTATTTAAGATGGCTTCCGAGAAGGATGCCACATTATAAGAATTCATCATAGTCAACAAAATCATAAGTGTATATTTAAATGAAATTCCCGGAATTATTTTCAAAAACACGTATTAAGTAATTTTCGGAAAATACGAAAGTCATCTCGTCTCATTTTACAGTGGCAGCGGTTTTGGTGGTATATTAAACAGATACATTTTGCAAAACCTGAAAGTATCCAAAATAATGTAAGTTTTAATTGATTCAGAATATAAACTATCTCGTGTTGTACTAAATTTTAATCATCTCAGTCAGGCCAGCGTCCAAAATGTCCACAATTTAAAAAAATCAGTCGTTGCGGACATATTAAAATATAAATAAGAAAATTTAAACTGGCTTAATAGTAACAGTTACTTCTATAAAATAACATGATAGGCACCTGACAAACGACAAAAATGTGTTTTTAAGAAATGAAAACCTAAAACATTAACTACCAGTGATCATGGTCATGATCATGAAGAAGATAAAAATTGTTTTACAAACTATCTTTTTTTTTCGACATTGTACTGTATACGTTTTCGGTTAGCGATGTCATGCATTCAAAGTATTTAGGAATATCGAAAATTGTGCAAATAGCTTGATTAAGCCGTCACGTAACTTTATTATGGTAAATTGTATTTCTAACTAACCTGTAACAAATAATTTAAACAGAAAATGGGTTCAATATTGCACTAAAGGTCATCAATAAACTGGCTGACAGAACAGAATATTTTTGAAGTATCTTTTATCACAGTTTAAGTACTTTAGTTAGATGTATTTCAAGTGTTAAAATTAAGAAAACATTCACCACTTAAGCACCAAATTCATTTTTATATTACTGCTATAATATCAGAATTTAAACGGTTAGATTGGTATATAAGTATCGGCCGTCTTCTTGAACTCCACATGACATAGTCAATGAAGCAGACCGAAAATAAGTCAATACTTAGTAATTAAGCAGAACTCAATGAACACTTCAGATTTCAGATGTCGGACCCCAGAGTGCGTTTGACCCCAAAGTGCGGTGTGAAGTTTACTGCACTTTGGGGTCGGACCCCAAAGTGCGTTTGACCTCAAAGTGCGGTGTTACATGTACAAGGCCATATAAGAATTGCCGACTTGAGATGATGAGTTGGCGAGTTCTTCTTTTATGTGCGTTAGAATGAAATTACTTAAATATTTCGATTGAAATTTGAAAGAGTAGAGTTGAGAAGATAAACTTTTAAAGACAATAATTATTTTCTTTAACATTGAAATAATACGCATTCAAAAAAACATTTTTCAGGGACCTAAATGATTGCGCAATATTAAATTTTAGCTGTTAATACCACAACTTATCGTGACACTAAAACATTAAAGCGGTTGTGTTTGTATGGAAGTCATACAGGTCATTTTAAAGCGATATTTTCCTTGATCATATTTCATTTTAAGTTCTGGTGAAACGAAAGAAAAATAACAATAAACAAACTAATTATGAAAAGAAGGAAATAAAATCCATATTGATTACAATAGAGACACCAGGCTATGTTTTGTTTCTATAAATGGTAAATATCATTCTTTTGAATTATTTCAGACAGTGTACACGTTAGACTTCGTGACTTTTCTCTTACATTCAATACATGTACGTGATGTTATTCTCATAGCTTTAGATAAAAACAATGGTAGTACAATTAACTTAGATATCCTTTAAATCCCTGGTTATATAGCACATAGCTACATTATATCAAATATAAGACTTTTGCGATCCTTCGGCTAAAGACCTGAACTCAGCGTTTACTCAAAAAAGGCCTGGGTATGTCCCAGATTTATGTAACTAGGTGCGTTAAACTGGAACAGTGCTGGTTATATACATGTTTTTTTATTTAACAAGCGTTAATAAGCGTTACTAACAGTGACTAAGCTTCCATTTTAACACCATAAACATTGTTCAGAATACCAAAATATCTTAATATTTTAATTCATTACAGATAAGTGATACATGCGGACACTCCTTTCAATCATAATAAATTAAAAAATATAATCAAAATATTGTTTTCAGACTACATATTTAATTGTTTCCGTTCTCAACACGAAACAGCTCTATATCAACCAACGTTTTGTTAACATAATAAACTAGGTTTTGTCATATTAATTCTTGTAAGGGTCTTTCAAATACAATATTGGGTGGGTAAGGCTAAATTGTGCACATTTTTCATTAATGTTTAAAATATTGAAATATAGAATTTATTTTAATATTCTAATGCTACTGTATCGCATTTCTTGAAGAGCAATTTAAAAGTGAATACATGCATGTACTCTTAATCTATTTATCAGTGTTTATTTAATGATAATACTGTGTTGTTCTAGAAAAATAATTTGATTATATACTTCAAACTTACCAAATAAATATTTTTGTCGCATATGATTCTAATATAATACAACATCATAATTATCATAATGAAACAGTATCAATTAACTTTAAATGCCATTAATTAATTAAAATCACACAATTTTAACATTTAAATTTTTCAGTGCTTACAACCATTTATTCTATTATTATCTTCTTTTTTATTCATGAAAAAATTAAGATAATGAAAAACAACAACAACTAAAATTAAATTTTAATATTGGACATGTTATTTAGTTACAAAAGTAAAACGTTTACATACATGTTTAAAACACACGCGCATTTATTCATAACATCGACCAATACTACCTTGCGGTCTAACATTGTTCAGTCCCATTGAAGTCCCAATTTCAATAGACATCTTTGAAGTATTAAATTGTCATTATTGAAATAGAATACACGTAGTTAAGACGTGTAAGATAAAGTGTTAAACAAGTACCGGAGGTGATAGGGAATTTATCCGCATATTGGTATAGTCTGGGATTCATTCCCCTTACATAACGTTAGTAAATATAGACAGGGAACCTCGGTATATTATTATGCATATGATATTGAAAAGGTATGTAAAAAACATTTTAAATTTTGATGTTTTTCCTCTCAAGTTTTTGAAAGTTTTATATCGCGGTTGGTCGTGTGTTCATCATTCCTCCTGTATTTTTTTATCTTTTACAAGCGTATCTATTTAACTATTCAGACCCTTTAAATTACTAAAGAAAAATATTTTCATTAACAGTTATTTTTGTTTGTGTAGATACAAAAAGTAGAGTTATCCGGATTTATGAAGAATAAATCGTTTTAACGTGTAATTTATTAGTGATCATTTCACAGAACCTCGAAGTGCTTAGCCTCGTCCGATTCACCTAGAAAGTTTAGAAGTTTTGGCAGTACCTAGGCTGTAGGTGTGCAGTCGGGTTTGACTTAATAAGCTAGGGTTGGGTGTCTGTTTCTGTTATCAATAATCAATAGTCAACGATTGACACTCACAGTTTCTCTTTGCGTACGTTGGATGAATAACACTAAACAATGATAGGCAACAGCATAGAGTAAAACATGCTCTTACTGCTGTTGGCTAAATCCAGAAAATAAGATCGACGGCTCCATACAGTCGTCTTTCCACTTTAAAATGTTTCTTTAAAACATTCTGAAACAAATAATTTTTATTCTTTCTATATTAACTTGTTAGACTACCAAGCTTAGATGAATATTTTTAAAGTTGTTCACCCTTTACACACTTAAGAAACAAGTGTAAAATAAATTTTACGCAGTTACCGTATTTATCCTTATTTGAACGGCATAGGTTTATAGCATTATAACTTACTAAGTGTTTAAATTTGTCATTTTAGAATTACTTAAAAAATTGTAAAACAGCCCATTTATACACACAGAATACAAAAAGCCATTTAAGGAATTTCTTACTCTTAGAAAATTTCAAAATTGTTATATAATTGAAAATATTCAAATTTCAGACTTTAGAATATTTTATTGTACTGAGATTTTCAATTAGTTTGGTCATTTCATCTCTAATTTCAGGTTACAGATTAGAATGTCCAAAATTCGTTGGGGAACATTTTACCATGAAAGAAAATCTTTACATGATAATATCACCAATTCACCAGAATTGAAAAAACCCGAAAAAGTGGGAATCCAACAAGATACATTGTAGAGGTCCACTTTCTTGTATATGAACAACATAACATTAGACTATACCGTAGGTTTACACTTTCCAGTTGTGTTAATTTGAAAACCGAACGGGTATTCAGAATGGGACTATTTCCTACAGTTTTTGGTTCCATTATACTGATTCTGTTTTTGTTCAATGTTTACACTCCTTGGGCGGCTTTTTTAAGCGTTTCGGTTTCACCTGATTTTCAATTGAAACATATTCGCCAAGGAAACTGCAGAGTAAACAGTGTAATCGTAAACGGGAATATTGAATATTTGACAGTTAATTTGAAGACAACGGCTGAACAGTCAGACGATTTCAGATTCTCCAGTAAAAAACGTGAATACAACAGATCAAAGAATACGTTTATTATGACTGTTGGCCATAGTTCAGATGAAATTTCAGAGTGCATAGCGTATATAGCTTTGTTTAAGGACAGGTATTGGGAACGCATAATGAACAATGACTACAAGTTGATTATTAAGAAGGCAGATTTCAATTTGTGTAATCGTTTCAAAGTCAATGAGATGTACCTTGCTGTAATGAAGGACATAAATTGGAACAACTTTCCAAATGACGTCGCTGTTAGAAAATGTAAATGTTATTCGGATGACTTTTCTTTTATAATATTCTTGAAGAGAGTGTATGACGGGAAGAAGGAAGTAATACATTTTGAAATTTACCATTATCAAGGCCAGATTGTCAGCAAAAATTTTGACATATGTCACTAGGGCAAATATTACATATCAATTATTCAATAGACGAACTTACAAGTCTGTTTTTTGTAACAAAAGAACAAACCTATTTTTGGTAACAAAAAAGAGCATCATTGCGTTTGTATGCTTCGATTTCGAAAAAAAATATAGACCTGATAATGAAACTTTATATTATTAGTTATAAAGCTTTTTGACAGGTGATATGGCCTTTTATAACGGTTGTATAAAACGTTGATTTTTGCGGTTGTATATGTTCTTCTTTTCCATCAGTGTATGACATTGATCTACGAAATAATTATTCATAAAAATACTACTGCTCCTGACAAAATGTACAAAAGTTTCAAATGTTAATGAATAACTCGCACCAGAATGCTATCAGTAAATTGTCTTCATTTATCTACTATGCAATGTTAGCTAGAGAAACAACTGGTTGCTAATTCCAACTAATTTCAAACATTAATTATTATATTTTTAGTATTCGTTTCATGATTGTGATGTTATGTAATATTACTTTTCTTGATGTTTTAGGCATTTGTTGATAAGTATGTTTACACGCCATTATTGTTTATGGCAATGGACAAAAACATAATTATGTTTGTGCCTTAATAAAATCTTAAATGTCAATGTTACAGAATACTATTAATTAACTTTTCAATATTAGGCACTTTATCACTTCAAATGTAAGGCTAATATGAAGTTCACCACGACATAATGAACATAAAAACAAGGCCATTATGCAACAAGAGCCACCGCCGGGCGGGGGCAACGCTCGACTTTTTACTTTTTCTAAACGCAAACATAGAAAGGTTTGAACATATCTTAACGTTTCCTTTTTATAAATTAAGTTGGTCTGTCACATTAGTTTTATTTATCTATTTTGTATATATATATATATTAAAACGTGATAAATGTTCCTTGTGCAGTGTTGAAATAGATAAAATTATAATGTTTAAGAAATAACAAACTCTATGTAAATTCGGTAGCGCTTTCAATGCTTTTTTCGCATATCTTCAGCCGAAACTTTAATAAACAAAGTGAATGTTATTAAAGTTTCGGCTGAAGATATGCGAAAAAAGCATTGAAAGCGCTACCGAATTTACATAGAGTTTGTTATTTCTTGAACATTATAATTTTATCTATATATATATATATGAATAGAAACACGCAATTCTATAAATAGAAACACGCAATTCTATAAATAGAAACACGCAATTCAATAAATAGAAAGGCTAAATTCTATAAATAGAAACACTCAATTCTATCAATAGAAACACGCAATTCTATAAATAGTAACAAGCAATTCCATAAAAAGCAACACCCAATTCTATGAATATTAACACACAATCCTATAAATAGAAACACGCAATTCTAAATAAAGTTACACGCAATTCTATAAATAGAACACACAATTATAATAATAAAAACACGCAATTCTATAAATAGAAACACGCAATTCTAAAAATAGTAACACGCAATTCTATAAATAGTAACATGCAATTCTATAAATAGTATTATTCTAAAAATAGTAACACGCAATTCTATAAAAAGTAACATGCAGATCTAAAAATAGTAACACGCAATTCTATAGATATTAACACGCAATTCTCAAAATAGAAACACGCAATTTCTATAAATAGTAACACGCAATTTCAAAAAAATAGAAACACGCAATTCTAAAAATAGAAACACGCAATTCTGTAAATAGAAACAAGCAATTCTATAAATAGAAACACGCAATTCTATAAATAGTAACACGCAATTCTATAAATAGTAACACGCAATTCTAAAAATAGAAACACGCAATTCTAAAAATAGAAACACGCAATTTCTATAAATAGTAACACGCAATTTCTAAAAATAGAAACACGCAATTCTAAAAATAGAAACACGCAATTCTGTAAATAGAAACAAGCAATTCTATAAATAGAAACACGCAATTCTATAAATAGTAACACGCAATTCTATAAATAGTAACACGCAATTCTAAAAATAGAAACACGCAATTTCTAAAAATAGAAACACCTAATTCTATAAATAGTAACACACAATTCTAAAAATAGAAACACGCAATTCTAAAAATAGAAACATGCAATTCTAAAAATAGTAACACGCAATTCTATAAATAGTAACACGCAATTCTAAAAATAGTAACACGCAATTTCTAAAAATAGTAACATGCAATTCTAAAAATAGAAACACGCAATTCTATAAGTAGAAACAAGCAATTCTATAAATAGAAACACGCAATTCTTAAAAAAGTAACATGCAATTCTATAAATAGGAACACGGAATTCTAAAAATAGTAACACGCAATTCTATAAATAGTAACACACAATTCTAAAAATAGAAACACGCAATTCTATAAATAGAAACACGCAATTCTAAAAATAGAAACACGCAATTCTATAAATAGAAACAAGCAATTCTATAAATAGAAACACGCAATTCTAAAAATAGTAACATGCAATTCAATTAATAGTAACACGCAATTCTAAAAAAAGTAACACGCAATTCTATAAATAGTAACACGCAATTCTAAAAAAAGAAATATGCAATTCTAAAAATAGTAACAAGCAATTCTAAAAATAGTAACAAGCAATTTCTATAAATAGTAATATGCAATTCTAAAAATAGTAACACCCAATTCTGAAAATGGAAACACACACTTCTATAAATAGAAACACGCAATTCTATAAATAGTAACACGCAATTCTAAATATAGTAACACCCAATTCTATAAATGGTAATACACAATTCTAAAAATAAAACACGCAATTCTAAAAATAGAAACACGCAATTTCTATAAATAGTAACACACAATTTTTAAAAATAGAAACACGCAATTCTAAAAATAGAAACACACAATTCTATAAATAGAAACAAGCAATTCTATAAATAGAAACATGCAATATACGTTGTTGTTGTTGTTGTTGATGATGATGATGATGATGATGATGATGATGATGATGATGATGATGATGATGATGATGATGATGATGATAGATATGTATAAATATAAATATACACACACACACACACACACACACACCAATAAATATATAATTATGGTCATTTAATGCACAAATCTGAGAAAATTCAATAATTTAACCTTCAAGGTCAAGGTCATTAAAGAGCCCAAGCAAAGGGTTTGATAAACAACAATGTTCTGTTAAAATATGAAGTTGATCCCTTCAATCATAGCAAAGTTACATTCAGTTACAGCCAAAACAATGAAAATTTCAATAATTTGACATTCAGAGACAATGTCATTAACGTCTGAAGGTCAAGGTCTTTCGGTATATCTTTAAGGGATATCCCTGAAGAAGATTATTATGTTCAGGTTTCAAGACAATCCATTCAAAAAAAACAAAGTTACAGCCAATAATAGCCAAAAAAATGAATACTTCAATAATATGACCTTCAAAGTCAAGGTCATTTATGAGTGAAGGTCAAGGTCTGTCTAGTTATTTTTAAGGGATATCCCTGAAGATAATTATGTTCAAGTTTGAAGACAATCCATTCAAAAATAACAAAGTTACAGCCAATAATAGCCAAAAAAAAATTGAAAATTTCAATAATTTGACCTTCAAAGTCAAGGTCATTTATGAGTGAAGGTCAAGGTCTGGCTGGTTATTTTTAAGGGATATCCTTGAAGATTATTATGTTCAAGTTTGAAGACAATCCATTCAAAAATAACAAAGTTACAGCCAATAACAGCATGAACAAGCAAAAATTGGACTTTTAACCTTGAAGGTCAAGGTCATTTATGGATGAAGGTCAAGGATAGTGTGGTCTACTGAAAGGTCTTGTCCCAAGGGTTGTTGTGGCCAAGTATGAAGACAATACACCAAGACATAAAAAAAGTTATGATCCAGGTACAAGTTTGCGGACGCGAACGGCAACGGCAACGGCAACGCCGAACCGACTATAACAATACCTCTACTTTTTTTCAAAAAAAAAAAGTCGAGCTAAAAAGGACGACCTTTATGAAAAAAAATTCGGCTATTATGAGATTGAAGAAATTTGATTCGCTCTTAAGCTTGGCCGTCATAAATCAGCTTTTGTTTTCATTGACAAAAGTCGACATTTTAAATTGCTACAATGTAGGTTTTCGAGATGTTTTTAAATGCACTGCCTCACAAAAAGGAATTTCTCATGAGTTATTTTTTGTTCGCTAAGTACTTTTTTAGGTTTTGTGTAGTTACATAATAAAATTGTCAATAGTTAGGTGTTTTCATAATGGCCTTGTTAATTTAATTGGACTTTACACTGTCATATATATATAAGCCGTCGGTTAAAAACACTTAATTATTAACATTATAATAATATTGTAATAGTTATTGTCTTTAATATGTTTTACTCAACTCTACTCTTTCAATTTTCATTCGAAATTTTTAAGTTTCATTACGTAGTTAAATTCCTAACGCATATAAAATCATGTTGGTGAAAATAAGAGGAGGCAGTGACTAGCAGTACGGACCCGTATTGCTGACCGTACATGAGTCACTTGCGACTTGTCTGTACGCACTGTTGAGGCTAGATTTACGGCATTTTTAAAATAAATAGAATAAAACAATAATAAATATGCAAACTTGTGTTTCAAAAAGAAGATTTTATTGAATATGAAAACTTTATCAATAAATTATAAGAGGTACATTATTTTTAGCGTTTGATGATCGGAAGTTATTTTCTTCTGACAATCACTGACTTTAATAATTAAATTCGTGTGAAAATGTGAAAAGAAATAAACTAAAATATTATTAAATCATTTCTATGGACAATATTAATGTAATCCATTTGTAATACAAATTTAATCTCGAACAATTTTAAGCGGGCATCGAAAATTTCAAGCTGGTTGTTTGCTCACCATTAAAAGATGCAGCGCACCTGTTTTTTCACGATTACATAAGAACTCTTTTGGTCAATCACGGACTCATTCGGAACTGCCTCGGCTATTATATAAAATAACCTTGGAAACAATACGGATTGAAAGTAGATCTACCACGTGGTTTCAGATGTAACAATGGAAAACGAATGTATAGATTTGACATGTAATGTCTGTTCCGGCACTCTGATGCTTGTAAATATGTCTGACAACAATTTTTAATTTAAATATGCCCACTGACGTTCAATTTTAAACAAATCCGACTAAATGTCAACAGATTGGTTTTTTGTACTGACGGTTTATACAGCCATAATAATAAATATATAAATAATGTATTGATTGCTTTTGTACCTATGAATTCACTTATTTTAGTTGGGCTTTTACTACATATATTGGAAAAAAAAACTCCCAGCATTAAATTACTATTTGTTTACATGTTTAGTTTCTAAGCGTAGGTTTGACCGAAATACCGCATCCGTTCTGTGTATTCTTACTATTGTGTTCAAGGTCCTTATCCGAAGACTGACGGAAAGAGCCGAGTAGTTGCGATTGTCACGGACTTTAAAGTCAGTGAGTCAATTTTCAGCAGTAAGACTATGGCAATGATTTTTAAATAATAATAATTTGTAAATAACAAAGACTTTCCGTCGTTTCACGAAAATTCTTAAAGGTGAATTTATTTCTGATAGATCTTTCCAATATATTGTTGTTACCTTTGTTAAAATAATGCCCTTAAAGATGTAAAGGTATAAATTATCATCGAGGCTGAGTTCGTTCAATACTTTTAATTGAAATTTCCATTCAGTGTATGATCTCAGTATATTACTATATTAATATAAAGCTTCCAGTAGATTTAACCCAAGAGGTTAAAGTCACATCACAACTTCACCTCAAGCACTTGTTTAAGCACCAATCAATATATGATCAGTATCAAGAAGATATCAATATGTAGATCAAGCCCTGAAACAAACAAATATAGCAATACTAATTACATGTACCTACTGAGATCATTAACACACATCACAATATATACAATTTAAGTCATAGCATGATTATAACATACATCTCACATCAAATAGCCAATATAACAGTCATTTAACCATTACATCAATTAATTACTTTAATATTAATTAATGAACATTCCAAGTACAGTTTTCTGTATCATATTAAATATTAAATAATTCAATCCAGTGGCCTATTAAATGAATATAGTAAACTTATAAAATAGCAAAACAATAATATGACTTGTACAATTATACACACCAATTGTGAATTGGACTCAATTGACACTCATACAAAAATACTCTCAGTCTGGTGGTGTTACTGCAACATACTGTAATTAAACATGTGCACAATAGAGAATGACAGTGATTTATATTAATTACTGCAAATAGATATTTACTTTAAATATGCTGCCATTTTCAGATCATTGTAAACAAATCATGTACAATATACATGAATATCTCATTTTAATAAACTTTAGACACACAGCTCATTTGTAACTCACTTAAACAAAGTAAGCAACCAATATAAAACTTCACCAACCTCAATCCAAAATCCACAATCCTTTTTAAGAATTAATAACCAACTTATTATGAACAACTGAAAAACATGTCTGCCTTTTACCAAAAACGGCGGGAACAATTACACGCATGATTAACTAATAAAACAGCACAGGGAAATCACTCCTACAGATTTTAATCAATAAACTACAACTGATTATTTCCCTTTGGTTACACACTTCCCTGCTTTGAGAAAATGACGTCCCGTCATTGTCATGTCAAATGTCATCGTCATGTCAAATAGTCATGTCAAATAGTCTGTCAGTTAAAATATATTTAGCAACATTTCATGGAAGCAAACATTCCCCTTTAATATATTCAGTTTTAAAGGTTATCCTACAATTAAGAACAAAATGATTGTCTTTCCATAAAATATCTATGCATCATATCATTGTAACAGCATCAAAAATACAAGGCTATATTTTTAAACAATATACATTTCAATACAAAAAATGTGTTTTAATTTAAAGCATATAAAATCAGTATGTTTGCATAGTGTCTCAAAACGACATCAATTTCTCTCGCAAATATCGCGAGCAACGTGCTAGCATATAACGTCGCGAAAAAACAATTTCAAAGCAACAAAATGTGGCTTAAGAACGATAAATAATCATACTTATTGCGAAAAAACATACGCGTCATGTCGCGAATTATGATCGATAATATTTCCTGCAAAAAAAATATGCCCAACTTCTCTCTTCTCACCCTTCTTTGGAACATATGCGTCCTCGCAATAAATCAATATTAAAAACATATTAAAACACATTTAGTAATCTCGAATTTGTATTTATTGGTATAGTAAAGTACAATTTTCAATTCAATATCATTTCAATATAGCATTTATTTCATTATAGCATCAACAATTTTCCTCGCAGTGTCTATTTCTATATTTTTTAACACACCTGAAGCAATCATAGATTCCAATGCTTGTAATCTGTGATCATATGGCCTATTGTTGATCATGCTTTGCATATGATAATCTTTATATTTGTCTGGTACTCTCTTCGTTCTCTTTGATTTTCTAGTTGGTTGTGGGGGTAACTGTCGCTTTCGTTTCTTCACTCTAATACCTTCTGTCTCCTGTTTCTTTACTTTCTCTCCATCTATTTCTTGTAATGTTCTATTTTCTCTACTTGTATCTTCTTCTGTCATAGTTTCATCTGTCTTACTTTCAGTTAAACGTTCTGGAATGGTGGTTTCATCTTCTGTCTCTACACTAATGGTTATATCTGAATCTTATTCTATTAGGTGAATTTGTTCTAGATGGTCAGTTTGAACATCTGTCTCCTCCTCTATTTTCTCTTCTTCAACCAGTGATTCTGCTGCTTTAGAATCGTTTGGTTCGGTAACTACTGCAGGTTCTTCAATTACTTGTACGCTGTCTTTGATTACGCCTGTTCCTTCAACATTTGTATCAATGAAGGGTACTTCTGTATCTACTTCAGATTCTTTCTCACTTTCAGTATGATTACATCTTGACTGATAGGCGTCCCCATCTATTTTTGTTTGTGAAAAAATATATCATCAATTTCATCATCTGAATCTTCTGAGTCTTTGACGTCACATGTTTTCTGTCCGGATGCATCCCCTTTATCTCTATCTTTCACCTCAGCAGATTCTCTCTTTTCTGTCTCATTCACCTCTTCTATGTTCTCATTTGCTTCTTCTTGGCATTCAACTAGGAATAGATGATTTCTGTGTAGTGTGCGTTCTTTGTCGTTGTTTGATTTGACAAAATACACTGGAATGTCTTTTCTAGGTTGATCAATGACTTTATAAATGTCTTCTTCGAACTTGTCAGCTAACTTGTGTTTTCCTTCTTTATGAGCCAAAATCTTCACTAAAACAAAATCTCCTATCTCAATCTTTGCAACTCTAACTTTCCTATCATAGTATTTCTTCTGTTTCGCTTTTGCCAAATCCACATGTGTTTCTGTACAATCTCCTTACTTCTATTCATTCTTTCTTTTAAATCTTCTATATATTCCTGAGTGGTTTTCTTGATAGTTGTATCTTCTTTAGCTTGTTCAAAAGTTATATCAATGGGAAGTTTTGGTTTCCTGCCAAACATAAGCTCATATGGTGATACTTTGGTTGTCTCATGTGGAGTACAGTTGTAGGCAAATACTAGTGAGTTGATGTACTTCTTCCAATCACTTTTCTGTGAGTTTTTGAGAGTCCCTAGCATATCCAAAAGCGTTCTATTGAACCACTGTGGTCCGGAATTACCTTGTGGGTGGTAAATTGAAGTATGAGATTTCTTAATGCTGGTGATTTAACAAAGTTCTTTTATAAGTTGAGATTCAAAGTTAGCTCCTTGATCTGAATGAAGTCTTGTTGGAATTCCGTAATGAATGATGAAGTGATTGTAGAAAGTTTCCGCAGTAGTTTTGGCAGTCTGATTCTTAGTTGGAATAGCTAATGCGAATTTAGTAAAATGATCCGTTATGACAAGTATGTTTCCATATCCTCCTTTTGATGATTCCAGTGTCAGATAGTCAAAACAAACTAATTCCAGTGGAAAGGTTGTATGAACATTAACAAGTGGAGCTCTTGTGTTGGTTTGACTCTTTCTTCTCAGGCATCTGTCGCATTTTGAAACAAAACTATCAATATCTGCTGTCATTCCAGGCCAGTAAAATCTGTCTTGCACCAATCTTCTGGTTCTTTCTTTTCCTGGATGTCCTACATCTGTATGTAATCCGTGTAAAATTTCTTCTTTATAAACATCTGGAATGCATAGTTGCTCTTTCTTGTTGTCATCTTCAGTTGTTTCTCTAAATAGTATTCCTCTTTTAATCTTCAAGTGGTTGAAATTCTTCTTCATAATCTGGTCTTTCCTATCAAAGCGTTTATTTGGAATGGTCTTATCTATCACTGCTATCCTCCATCTGTCTAGTAAAGGGTCTTCTCTTTGCTTCTTCCTTATCTCTCTCATCTCAATCTGGGCCATTGGTTGACTGGGGTCTTCTGTTGCATCTATGATATTAACATTCATTGTTTGAGTCTCTGCATATGGAAAGACTTATTACACCACATATTGGCTCTTCATCATGCTGTTATCTATGGTTGTTCTTTCTTCCTGAACTTGAATGGTTGTATCTATAGGATATCTGCTCATGGCGTCAGCATCTGTATTCTTCATTCCAGGTCGATAATGTATCTCGAAGTCAAATTCTCCAAGCGCTGCTGCCCATCTTTGACCGGTTGCATTCAATTTAGCTGAAGTCAGCACATAAGTCAACGGATTGTTATCTGTATATATGGTGAATTGATTTCCAGTCAAATAATCTTTAAATTTTTCAGTTTCTTCCCATTTTAATGCCAAAAATTCTAGTTAATAAGCTGAGTAATTCTTTTCCGATTTCGAAAGTGATCTTGAAGCATATGAAATAACTCTTTTATGTTCTCCTTGTTGTTTGGTATAGTATCGCGCCAAGTCCTATTGTCGAGGCATCCGTATGTAGCTCAAAGGGTTTTGAGAAATCCGGATATGCCAATATAGGTGGGGATGATAATGTTATCTTGAGCTCTTCAAATATGTCTTGCTCTCTCTTTGTCCAATTCCATGATTTAGTTGCCTTTTTCTTGCATCCTCTCTTTGAAGTGTTGGGAGTATAAGTTCTGCTAGTGGTCTGGTGATTTTGCTGAATCCTTCAATGAATCTTCTGTAATAGCTGGCAAATGAAAGGAAAGAATGTAGCTCATCTGAATTGTTTGGTGTTTACCAATCACGTACTTTCTGGATTTTGTCTGGATCTGTTTCTATGCCTTGACTGCTCACTACATGACCTAGAAATTTGACTCGTTGTTTGAAGAATTCACAATTTTCGGAAACTAGTTTCAGGTTACATGACTTCAGGCGAGTGAGTATGATATCCAATCTTTCAAGATGTTGTTCGTAAGGGTCGCTGAAGATGATTAAATCGTCTAAATAGATGACACAGATTTTCAGGTTGAGGTCTCCAAGATATTCCTCCATTAAGCGTTGATAAGTTGCTGGGGAGTTAGTTAATCCGAACGGCATTTTGTTGAATTCCCACAATCCTAATGGTCCTACTGTAAAGCATGTTCTTTCTTTATGTTCTTGTTCCACTTCTATCTGATGATATCCTGATTTCATGTCGATGGTTGAGAAATATTTGGCTCCATGTAGACAATCAAAGATCTCTTCTATTCTGGGCAATGCAAAGGAGTCTTTAATGGTTATTTCATTGAGCATCCTGTAGTCAACACATAGCCTTAACTTTCCAGATTTCTTCCTAACTAGCACAATATTTGAAGCAAAGGGTGATTTTGAAGGTCTAAAAATACCACATGCCAATAGTTTTTCCAGATGTTGTCTTACTTCATTTATCATTGATGGTGGAATCCTTCTATGTCGTTGCTTGAATGGTGTAGAGTCTAATAGATCAATTCTATGTTTAACCCTGTTACACTGTCTTATGTCTATGTCGGAAGTTGAAAATATGTCCCTATGTTTCATTAAAAGTTGTCGCAGTCTTGTTCTTTGTTTATTCGTTAACGAGTTGTTGTTGTCCAGATTCAATTCTAATACTATTCTGGCTCTTGCTCTGTCTAACTCTTCACCTTCCAATTTATGTAATGCTTCATCTGTGATGTTAACTGTTGTAATTCGCAAAATCATCTCTTTAGGTGAAATTGTAACCGTGTTGGTTGTAAGATTCGATAAGGTTTATCTTCATACAATGGTTATTCCCATATTCATAAATTAACT
Organism: Ruditapes philippinarum; assembly: GCF_026571515.1. Taxonomy (NCBI): domain Eukaryota; kingdom Metazoa; phylum Mollusca; class Bivalvia; order Venerida; family Veneridae; genus Ruditapes; species Ruditapes philippinarum. The sequence continues at coordinate 22,119 of NW_026861418.1, read as the reverse complement.
ATGCTGGTGTGACATCTATGAATTCTGGTTTATAGAAGCATCCTCAGTTTCCTTGAAAAATGGCATTTGTCACGGGATGATATATCTCTTTATCAGTATAAACATCAATGGTGATGGTCTCATTTGGCCTTATCAATACTTTATAGGGTGCGGCACTTCTTACAATGGCGATTCTGTTTTTATTGTGTTGCAGTTTTCTCTTTCTAAGCTCGATGGTTCTGAAACACAAATACCATAGTATATAAAGTTTGCTTCTCTGTAAAAATTGGTCTCCAAAATTGTCCTTACATTCCTTTAAAAGTATGTCTAAAATGTTGGTTCCTAAAATGACTGGTGTTCTAGCTGAATAATTAGTATCCGGTACAATCAAAAATAAACAAGTGTGATTCTTGGACTCTGGAATTCCATCCGGTATACTGATATCTGCTTGTATGTATCCTAAATATGGAAGTGTTGATCCGTCAGCACATTCAATATGAATAATCTCTGTGAGTGGCTGCAATTCAATATCTGACAAGTTATTCCTATAAAATGATTATCCAATTACCAATTAAGCTGCAACTGCTTCCTGTATCTAAAAGAGAAGAAGTATTGCGACCATTGATACTGATGTTGGCCTCGTTTGTGTCTCCAAATAATTAAGGATCTTTCTTAACAGTTGTGCTATAGTTCGATCCAACAACTGCAGCACTTACTCGTTTAAATCCTTCTTTGTAACCTTGTCTTGTTTATCCAAATCTTTCAAGTCGGTTCTGCAATTCCTAGCTAGATGGACTCTTTGATTACAACGATAACATGTTCCTTGGAATGTTGTTGATGCGAGTGGTCTTGTTGGTATATACCTACCTCTACCTCTTCCTGTGAAGTTTCCTCTGTTAAAATATCCTCTTCTGTAAGGTCTACTTCCAAATCCATATGTTGTTCTTTGTTCTTCTTTCATGTCCTTTTCTTTCTGAAGGTTATCAAATATTTCATTCAGTTGCTGAAGCATTGATCTGAGTTCCTTCATTCCAGTATTTTCCGCTTTGTCCATCTTTTGTGCTGTGTGACATGTCTTGGTTTTAACATCTGTCTTCATCTCTGCCTCCATCTTCCGTAACTCTATCTTAAATGCGTCATAGTCCGGTATTGTTGCAAACTTGTATTGGGCAATATGTTTCAGGTCGATTCTCAAACCTTGATACAGCACTTGCTTTAAAAGCTCTTCTCGTCTATTTATAGCTCCTAAGTCAATTGCTTGAGAATACAATACAATTCCTCCAATTTCGCTGCATAGGTGTTGATGCTATCTGTACCTTGAGTACATGAATAGAACTTTTTCATAACTGTCTCCTGGCTCTCTATATTTCCATAAGTACTATTCAGTTTCTTTAAAATTTCTGCTACTGTAACACATGTACCAAGTCGTCTAACAATGTCGCTTGCTGTACCTCTCAATGCTCTCCTCATACATAATAATTCTTGTCCCTCGGTAAAAACTTTTTCACTCAGTAAAGACTGTACCTCAAACTTGAATGCTTCATATGTTACATCTCCTTTGTTTTCTTCTCCATAGAAGTTAGATAACTTTGGTAAGTGATATGATCCTGTAAGTCTTATAGGTGAAGCTGATGCTGTGGTTGATGGTAAAGTACCAGTCAAACTTGTATAGTCCGAAGCATCTTCTGTTTTTATCTTTGTACTGGATGTTGTAAGTGTTGGAAATTCAAGACTTGATGATGGTGTTGAATGTGCTTTCGTCAATTTTAATTTATCTGCATTCTTTTCATTTTCCCGTTTATTAAAACGTTTCAAAAATTTCACCAAATCCTCCGCACCTCCAAGTTCCGGTCTAAGTTTGAGTTCATGAAAAACTTCTATCAAATTAACATCTTCCTCTGTTAGATCTACAGATTCCATTTCCTCGGTAGATTTTGAAGTTTTTTCTTCTCCTCCCTCTGCTCCTTTTTGATCATCCATTTTAAAATCAATTTAATTTCAACAATATAAATAAAGCTAATGCAAAAGACTGAAAATTCAAATATATTAATATCAGTAATATTCTGCTCACCAGAAAAGAATTTCTTTTATAATGTAACCCTTTTCAAAATTTAATCAGCATATTCTATTATAATTATCAGTAAATGTTTCCCTGAAATTGCTCAATATTACACTGTTAAATATATTAAGTACCTGAATGATAATAAATTATCAGAATGATAATCAATTATCAATATACTTTGTAAAATAGCAAAATACACTGAACAAAAGTTCTAACCGATCACCCTGAGTTTTCGCTTATATATGAAAAAGAAAAATACCAATAGATCCGACTTTTATTTTATTTCAAAGAGAATTTCATTTACAATGTTCACATGAAATTTCATTAAAATCCAACAACTGATTAGAGCACAATAGCACAATAAAGAAGGTTACCCGTAAAACAAAAAGTCACAACATGTACCATCATTTCATTTAGTATCCGGTATGCCCTCCATTAGCTGCTATTACGGCTCGGCATCTGCCCCTCATTGATGTTATGTAATTCTGAAGTGTTCGTTGTGGAATATTGTTCCAGACCCGTTGGACTTCACGCTCCAATTCACCGATATTACGTGGCGGCTGAGGCAGATCCCTGTCTTTTCAATAAATCCCATACGTGTTCCAACGGATTGAGATCCGGGCTTTTCGATGGCCATGAAAGGAAACTGACATTGTTGGCTGCCAACATGTTATTAGTGGTTCTGGCAACATGACATGGGGCATTGTCTTGCGCCAACAACATACCATGGTTTATCCGTATGTGAGGCAGTAGAATGGGCTGAACAACATCATTCTGATACCCGTGGGCGTTGAGATTACCTCGTATAGGTACGATCACTGTCTTGGTACGCATTGATATGCCTGCCCACACAATCAATGAGCCACCACCGAAATTGTCAACCTCGACGACACAGTTGGCACAATTCCTTTCACCCTGGCGACGGTATACACGTACTCGCCCGTCCGCATTGTGTAGTTTGATTCGTGGTTCGTCCACAAATAACACATTGGGATCAGTCAGTCCTGGTAAATCGAAGATGGTGTCTTGCCCATGTCAAACGATTCCGTCTGTGTCTTGCGGTAAGAATAGGCCCCTTAAAAGGCCGACGGCACGTATCCCGACGGCTCTGAGGCGGTTACGTACAGTTTGTGGTGATATTCGGCGGTTGTTTATGCCAATTGTAGGTGAAGCCGTTGATGTTGCAGGGGTGAAACGATTCCTTAGGTGACTCACGATAATAAACCGATCCTGTCGGCGAGTTGTAACCTTTCTTCTTGGTCTGCGGCGTAAGTCAGAAACGTTTCCGGTCCCTTGATACTTCGTTCAAAGTCTATGGATCGTCGAAAAGGCCCGATTGAAGTGTCTTGCGACCTGAAATAGGAATGAACACATTGAGAATAATAAAATTATAACATTTTTCTATTTAAATAATACTTTATCGATATTTTTAAAAAAAACTTTTATGAACAGCCACTCACATGTCTGATAGAGGCTCCAACATTCAACATTCCAACAGCTACAGCACGATCCTGCATCGACATTCGTGCCATGTTTTATGTTTTTTCACTTATAACGTTAACAAGGATTTATGCAATGTAAAATTTAATACTCACCACGCTCTGCACGAACATTTCGTGTCAAATTGTAAACCGCGCCCTGTTTCCAGCTTGAGTGCATCGACCCGTATTAAATTATTTTTCTTTCCACAAATCGGTAGAAAATGACACAAAAATCACCACTGCAAAATTATATAAGGATCTATTGACCTATTTCATATATAAGCGAAAATACCGGGTGATCGGTAAGACTTTTGTTCAGTGTATACTGTATATATATGCTATGTTTTAAAGTACTTCACCTGTAAAATGTCAGAATTTTGCTAAAATATTCAAATGAAGTGATCAACAAGCTGTTGATAAGCCTATAAGGCTGTAGAAATAATAAACTATCACTTTAATAAGTAAATAAATGAACAAATTTAAAGCAAATATAAACAGTTGAATAATAAAACTGAATTATTTCCAAAAAAATTTAATCTATGTTGCTTATACTTAAGTACAGTATGCTGATAAACCAATCCAGCTTTCTGATTTCCAAGTGTATACTATCACCAAGTGTATAAGGAGATCAATCAATATTTTCTATCAATTTCAATAAAATATCAATGTATACTCAGTAAATATTTTCTAAATTCCAAGTGTAGTAATATTATAATGCTTATAAACCTTTAGGCTTTATGCATGTATGGTGTGGTAGTGGTACCAATCAAAACCAATCACTCTACAAACGAAAGAATTTGTGAACAAATTCAACAAATTTGACACAAAATAATTTTTAAATCTGTAAATAATTACATAAGACAACAATGTAAGTCTTATTTATATTACGGTTTAATTTAATCTTTTTATTTTATTAATAGTCAGCACCTGAAATAAAAGTGTCAAATTGTTTTAAATAAACCTAATATTAATCAAAATCAATATTCCTGAAATTAAAAATATAATTCCCCAATGTAGCTTTATATTAAATCAATTATTTTAAATAATTGCCACTTAATGATAAATTAAATCAATAAAACTAAACTTTCAAACTGTTTTTACAATAATACTACAATATTTCACCCCAGATGACCTATATGCAAATTATATAATTTCTAAATACCCATTTAACCTATTGTTACTAAATATATCTATCAAATGACCTGTAAATGCTTCCCACAATGCTAATTTCCATGAAATGTTACCAAATATAGAAGTCAGGTGGTTGTCACATGGTCAGTCACATGGTCAAAGTTCACAAGCACTGCCCTGTGAGGTCCAGCCCAGATCAATTACACACAGGTTTATGAATGGAACAGCTGATTGTATAAATACCACACTATCAAAACAAAACTACCCAGACTACACAATACACATCAGAATTGAAACTGACCTTGAGTAGGTTAGATTCAATGTAAACAAAGCAAAATATGCCAGGAAATCCAAATACAACTAGAAAAGTAGAACCATAAACTGAAAATGTCAATACAAAAGCAAAGGCAATCGGTGCGTGGCTTGGATAGAATACATATATATGACCACGCCCACTTATTTTTATATTATTTTTTTTTCACTAATTAAATAGTTTTTCATTCAAAATGGTTTTAAAATATCATATTTTCAATAAATCAACAAAGGAAATTTGTTTTTAAAAAATTCATCCATGTATACTATAAATATAGTAAAGATAGAAAGGTTCGCCAGCGGACCTACCACAAGGCCTTATGTTACCTCCCAGATCTTTGTTAATAGACACCAATTTTCACCAATTAAAGTGCAATCTAAGCAGAAATGATTTCTCTTTCGGAAATTTGTACAATATAAGACCAGTTGATACGCCAAATACTAACATTAGCACTGACATTAGTTTGTTATTAAGAAAAAGATCGATTTATATTCAAAATCGTCTACTTTCGGCTCGGTCAAGCGATGGCCGACCTAGACAAAAAGTGCATTTTCGCTTAAAAATTCCATCTTTTGTCTTTTCAACTGGTCTTATATTGTACATTTTTCGAAAGAAAAATCACTTCTGCGTAGATTGCTCTTTATTTGGTGAAAATTGGTTGACAATTAACAAAGATCTGGGAGGTAACATAAGGCCTGGTGGTAGGTCCGCTGGCGAACCTTTCTACCTTTACTATATTTATAGTATATATGGATGAATTTTTTAAAAACAAATTTCCTTTGTTGATTTATTGAAAATATGATATTTTAAAAACATTTTGAATGAAAAAATATTTTATTATTGAAAAAAAAAAATTTATAAAAATAATTGGGCGTGGTCATGTATATGTATACTATCCAAGCCACGCACCGATTGCCTGTGCTACACACTTTATTACATAATTCCACACTATAGTCTCTGGACTACACAATCTGTAAACATATGAAAGCAGTGTAGGAATATGTTATACTCAACTTCCAATTATATATTAATCTAAAAGAAAATGTTACACCCTAATATAGAGAAATATGTCCATACAATGTAGTTTTAAAGGTATATTAATATTTCATGAATTGCAATTGTTTAAAAACATCAAAAGAACCAATGATTGATGAATTGTTTTAAAGAAGCTACAGCATTATAAACATATATGTACTGACTACATGAAGTCATTAATTCCATGATATTTGCAGGAATGAATACTTTTAATAATTCAAACTGAAACTAATTTTAATAGAAAATGAAAAAAATAAAAATTACCAGTAATATTTCTTCTATTGTATTCTTTTGTTCCTCAACTACACCATTTTAGTCTTCTTCATCCTCTTGTCACATGTTACTGAAATATTTGGCTTCAACCTAAATTTTGGAAGTAGAAAAAAACAAATATGCAATCATGTCATAATTTTTATTACATATTAAGACTTCAATTTTTTTCTCTAAGAATGATTTCATTTTCCCTTCATATTTTAAAACAGGTTTCCTGGAAGTTTATTTAAAATCATTTCAGAATACTGAGCTTACAGAATGAAAAATCAAAATATTAAGAACTGCAATTCAATTATAACTTACCATTTATCTGTTCCCAGCAAACACATGACGTTGTTTCAACGTTGCTCAGACGTTAGAGTCCGACGTTGGATAGACGTTGGAATTTAGTTGTATATGAAAGTTTTTTAGACGTCAGAATCCGACGTCAATCCAACGTCATAAAATGACATAAATCCAACCTATATGTAACGTATATACAACTACTTTCCAACCTATTCCCAACGTGAATCCAACCAGTTTCCAACATGATTCCAACCAGTTACTGACGTAATACCAACTAGTTTCCAACGTAATTCCAACCAATTCTCAACATAAATCTAACCCGTTTTCTTTAAATAATTCCCAAATAAAGAGAAAATACAAAACTTTCTATACTCGAAAAGTGATTTTATTATTCAAGAAAGTAATCATAAAAACAATTAAACGAACTATTCATGTAAAACTTACTATACAGTAAATATATTTTTCCAACATATATGCATAACATCAAAAAAGGACTCACTTTTAAATCATTTATAGTGATAACAAAATAAGGTTTGATATTTTATAAAAATGTATATAAACTATTAAAATTAAAAAAAATAAGAGCTACATGTCTTTTCAAAAATTGTTCAACATTTATCAGACCTCTTTCAGTCAATACAATAATACACATTGTGTAATCCAAAATTATAACAAATAACAGTCAACAAATCATTTACATTTAAAGGTCTATGTACAGTATTACATTAACTACTATTATCTATTACAACATATGTCAATTAAAGTTTACAACATGCTTAAAAAGGTTTTCTTTTAAAAACTCATAGAAAATGGAATTCATGGAAAATAAACCTTTCTTTTGCAGTTGATTTCATCGGTAACAAAATTGGATAAGTGAGGGAAAATATTCCCTTCTGTAAAAATTAAATGTAACACACAAAACAATAATATTTACTTTTAAAGAAAGTAGGTGTTTTTTTGGTCTTTTTTCTTCTAAAACTAACTTAAAAATATTAAATTTGGAGATATACTCCTCCATGTGAATATTTCTGATAAACTAAACGTTCACCACTGGATCCTGATTATTTTCATCTACGAAGACACTGTGTCAAATAATGATGTAAAAACTTGTTTTGAGGTTCAACTTGTCTTTTCCCCTTGAAACTGCAAAAAAAGAAATAGAAATAAATAGGTGTACATAGTAACTAAAATGGTCTTATATCAATAATAGTCTAGTAAAAATAAAATATGACCCAGAACTAATTGCAAAAGTTTTGAATCTTTGTTCATTGAATAGGTCTGGTATATGTATATGTCAGAAAAAAAGTTGCACATATAACTCTGTGCACAACTTTTTTTACACGCGTTCAAAGTTCACGAATTTTAACTTTATATTTTAAGACCCGAACTGTACACCATACACGCAGCTTTTTCCTATGACGTAACAATTTTACGTAGGCACGCGCGTCATTGAAAACTTGTCATACGCGTCATTGAAAACTTGTCATATGATTTCGTGAAACTTCCGTCAAAACATAAATATCATTTTTCATCAAAAATAGCATTTAGATGGCAAAGGTAAGTTTGTTTTGTGTATTTTACATTTACTTTGATCATTTATGCCTTTTTACTTTCACAATAAGTGCCATAGTTAAATATAACTACGATTTTATGTTAAATATTTTTGGAAATAACTAAACAGCAAACCAATATCACCAGTAAAAGTTTACTTAGTAGATTTGATTTAAATAAATGATATATATATATTTATAAGAAAAAAAATGTTATTAAGACATATTTAATATGAAAACTTTGTATTTTCGACATTATATTGTTACTTTGAAATGAACAAATTTCACGATTTTTTAATCTACGGAAGACAAAACGGGACATAATTTACGTCGTGAATTTGCATTATTTTATTATAACAAGGTATTTTTATTGTACTGTCGGGGACCATCAAACGAACACTTTTTGAACAATTTTCCGTACAAATTTCATAATTTCTAACCTAGACACCTTAAAATTTGACACTGTTCAGCTAGGTTCTTCTCCTAACTAACAAACTAGTTTGTTTATTTCTGATTGTATTGACACTTATATCTGAGGCCCCACAAGGAGGGTATCAAAATTACCTAACTTGTCTACACTACAGTACCATGTGTCCGGACAGATATGTACATCACGTGGGGTGTTTTGATTTTAGATTTTTAACATGATATACAATATTTCAGCAACAAATGCTGAAGTTTTGGATATTATATTGATTACTCTGCAAATGATTATAGCTGGTATATGAGGTCAGGCAATGCTTTCTTGACCCCCAAATTTCAACGTCAACATTCTAGAAATAGACAACAAAAATATTACCATTTATGTAGGTTGAAATAAATTTATTTACGTAATAACCACAACCACTGAACAAAGAAAATACTAAATAAAGCATTTTCGGGGCCGTCCGGGTTTGGTGGTTGTCTGGTTTTGGTGGTCCCAAACCAGTATATAAAACAATATTCAGATTTACATGTACGTATATATAAATTTATATTTAGATATATATTTTGCATTATTAAACATGTAAATGTACATAAATAAAATCAATACTTAATTTCAGATAGGACATCCATGATTTACACACCAATGGTCATATGATGATTATCTAATGTTCAGCTGTCTCTTGTATCAAGGTGAGTCATACTTTAAGTATTATCTATGCACAATTTCTATCTATAATATATGAACAATGTGTGTTTTAACTTGTCCTTTTTTTAAATATGCTATTATGTGAAATGGACCACACCAGTAGCTCTTCATAGGAAATTTGCAAAATCGCTCCCGAGCTTTCATACTACATGATTGCCCGGAACATACAATACATTCCATATATGTTCACCTTCCTCGGTCTGTTGTGATTGTATAACTTACTGATTTAATATTTTAAAAATGCAAAGTATAACATAGTACGGATATTTTTTGTTATTGCCTACATTTAACACCTATGGAAAGTAATGCCGAATATTCAAATTGGCATTGGCCAAATGACGTCACGCTTTATTAATCAAAGTGGAAAAATGAAATGAACGATTATGTCATTTGAGTATCGGTTCATGCAAAATATACTTGTTTCTTTTAAATACAAAGTTAGTATGCTAATATAAATATATGATAAATTCATACATGATTTCTCACAAAATATGTCTTTTATTTCTATAGATGATACAAGCCACATTAACAAACCATGCTGATGGAACCAATAACGATATGAAGGGCATTGCATTTCGGTATGTTTATACTGACTACTGTATATTAAATTAATAAAAACTCATGACAATTTCTCTGTAAATATACACATGCTTGCCATTAAGTTTTCGGATAAAGGTTTAATGTATTGTTAAATGCAGGGAAATAACATAGGCTATTTAAGGTAGGCTGAAATAAATGCACATTTCATACTGAATATTTCTATACTGAATATTTTTTTTCAGAAACCCGTTGTGCATTTCTGATTTCGGGATCTACAAGTAAATATCAACATGGCAACAGGTATATTTTGTTTTTACCAATGTCAGATGGTTTATACATATTGGTCTGAATAGTAAGAAAATCAATACACAAACATATATAAAATAACATATTTCATAAGTTATATACATGTATGATGTATATTCATATTTTACACTACATAATACTATTGTTACTGTGAAATAATGCATATACAAAATAATAATATATACAGATCTGTAGATTTAAAATATGCTTTCAGATTCTACAACGTGCGTATTTTGTGCGCAGGATATCCAGAATAGGTCCCAATTGTCACTCTCAGAGAGAAGGGAAGCAACAGTGTTAACTATGCTAGCGATCTGAGGAATTCAAGTATACAAGTATACAAACAATTACAGGCCAAATTGTGCACCAAGACTGTAGAAGGGATTTTATTCACAATAGAAACATTTCAAATAGTTCCAATGTTAAGTGTAACCTAGTTAAAAGACCTTTAAGATCAAATGCTAATTTTGCTTTTAAGTGTAATTGCTTGTTCTGTGGTAAGCCTGCTAAAGTTGCATCTGGTAAACGTAGATGTTCATCCTGGTAGAAGTTTTGATTTTCAGGAAACACATCGTCGGAACCCACGGTACACATTCCGTATATACTACATTTAATATTATTACCGATACATATATACGGTAAATAGCCTGGGTTACCGAGGATGCAGGAAACAATACAACTCAAATGTTCTGAGAGAAACAATCTGTGGGGAAATGTTGTTTTAAACAGACTGTTGTCAGTTTTGGATTTTCGTCAGATTCGAAGAATGTATATTTCAGATCAGACAATGAAAACCCAAATAGTTTGGCATATATATTCAAAAGACACCAAAATGTGATTGGAATAGAGATTTGTTATCTCCTACCATTCCTGCACGCTTTCTCTGGTTGCGACAGTTCTTAAAATAATGTGTAAAAATGAAGTGTTCCGGCAAAATGCTGCAATATTTCATTCTTCAACAAACAAAGAAGAAATTATTACAGGTGGTGAAAATGCCATGAGGATATTATATGATGGAGCTAGGGAGATAAATTTGAACAGACTGAGATTTCACAAATTTGTAAGTAAAACCATGTCAAGTTCATCTGTTATTCAAGTTCAAAGCATTCCGCCTACGTCTGATGCTGCGGCGCAACACTCTATACCGTCATATTTTCAAACACAAACATGGATTGGAAATGATAAATTAGACCCAACTGAATGGGGATAGGAACTTCTCTAAGGACTCTTGTACCCGCAAAATCTACACAACCCGCTGCTCCAGATTTTCTTTTAAATATTATCAGATGCAATTGCAAAAAATGCCACTCTTAGAGATGTACCTGTCGCAAACATGACCTCGAATGTTCGGTTGGTTGTGGAGAATGTCATTGTATTAGCTGTTCAAACTGACGGTCCATTTCAGATATTGATTTTGCAGACATGGAGGACTAGATCTTGTATCGACACAATGCTCTTAGAACTAAGTTGTCAATTTTTTACCTGTTTTGTATTGAAATGTATTCATATTTTGTGTTATTATTGGCAATGTACATGCATCTGGCATCTTGTTTTTACATAAGCAATAGAGGTTTCACTTTAAGTTATTCATAAAAAACTTTGCAGACAAATATGTTCTATATATTGAACAGTCTCATATTCCTCGCGATGTTAATACAATGTAGCTTGTAATAAAAACAAAAGATTTATAATAATACTCTGTTTGCTTGCCATATGAAGTAGTTCTTTAGTATTGTAGTTATACTCTTTTATCCAGTGTCAAATTATACTAAAATTTATGCACAATATTTTATATTGGTGTCTATCACAAAACAATTAACTTGTACTAGCACCAAACTATGCCCTATAACATAAATGTAGTAAAATGTTTGAAACAATTTAACTCCAAATGTACAATAGTATTGTACATTTAAAGTTAGATTGTATATTGAATACATACTTATCAATGCTTTCTTATATTTGCTTGTGTTGCGACACACTGTTTTTTTTCTCTAATTGTCAATGTCAAAGTTCACCTATTGTAAATAAAAATGTATTACTATACTGTCTGAAATACAGAACGATAATTTCAAATTTATAGAAGTTGTCTTATATGTTGTAGACTGTTATGTGTCAGTGCAAGCATGACAATAACCCTACCATATACTTAAAGTGATTTAAGTGTACATATCGATGTGACAAAAATGTAGTTCTTGTGAATGAAACAGCCTGTATATTCGTGTTCTTTATATTTATTATCACTACATTGTTGCTTGCCAAATTAGGTAGCTCTTCGGTACATTTGTACATTTGTAATATAGTTTTATTCCGTGTGTAATGTCAAATTTCAACAAGTGACACTTAAATGTATATACATGTACTACAATTTCTCCATAGAGTATGATAGACCGGGCATAGTATTTTTCATCTGTAGTTTTGGTAATTGTTACTCGCTCTTAATTATGCTTACTTGTTGTTCTTTTTTTTGCTTGAAACAAACAAATTATTCAAAATGCGTTGGATGTTCAGAATGTTAGCTAAACAAAAGTGTACCTGAATTATTTAACATTTATCTAAAACATAATTTACAATACACATGTATGTCCATTTTAATTCATATGAATACAGTTGACATAATTTACAAAGTACTTCTTCATGCATAAATATGTTATTATGTATTGTTTTTACTGTAAATATACATGGAATGGATGATTTGCTGCTTATATATCGGAATTTGACTGGTTAAAAAAATTAACATAAAGTGGGTGGGGTAATTTGACACCAGTTTGTCATAGAATTGCCCACCAAAATTTTTTTTTTAATTTTAAATGCGTAAATTTTTGTATCAACATGGACAAAAATTTGTTTGTATGAAGTTTGCATGTAATAAATATGTTTAACTTATATATAGACGTGTTTTTTTAGTATCATCGGAAATTAACAAATTACGCCGATTTTACAACTGAAATTTAAGGGTGTCAACTTGAAAGCTAGAATTATCACATTTCCCCTTCAGCAAAAGAGTGCAACTTTTTTCCAAATATCAAGCAGATATGGTACCATCATAAAATACCAAAACAAAAACTTTTGCAATTAGTTCTAGGTTAGCTTGATTTTCGGGCTAATTTGACTAGACTATAATATTAAATTACAATATTATTACCCATAGATTACACTAGCATATCATAAATTAGAAACATGTCGATTGATGATGTAGAATACTCAAAAACTATAACTTCAAATATATGTAATTTGCAAAACAGTAACATGTAAAGTTGCAAATTCAATCATAAGACATTTCACCGTAATTATTTTACTTTTTGATTTAACAGTTAATTTTGACACAAAACACAAATTTATAGTAAATAACAAAATCAAAAATCCATATATTACTTAATTTGATGTCCTCATCATTCTTTTATGTCCAAATGTTTTTTCTGTCGACTGTTTTTCATGTATACAAATATACATTGTTATCAGCTAATTGCATCAAAACATTAGAGTCAGTCTATAAAAAAACAAATCCAATGATTATTGACAAAAATTAAGTTATAAATTTGTACTTTGACAGTATACTTTTGTTGATAGATCCCTACTTTGACCTTTTACGTGTAGATCTATTTGAATAACAATAGATTAAATCTCAAATATTTGACATGTGTTCCTTTGTTAACAAAACGTTGTGGTGAAATACCTTTTGTTATCTAGTCTACTAATCTGAGAGATTAAGGTCATTCATGAGGGGATCTTGGTTTAAAATGAAAACACAAATAAAACAAAATAATTGACACGAATTTCATACAATGTCTATATCATTTGAATCCCAAAAGTACGAGTTAATTAGGGCGAATCAGAACATGTTAATAATGAGATAATTGAAAATATGAAAATATATATCCTTATGTAACTAAATTTTTCAGTTATTATACTATGCATGCAGTAAGTTTAAATAAAATCCTACCCTCCAAAAAAATATCACTATTACTTTTTACTTTCTTGATGTCTAAAAGTCCTTTGTCTTTGTTTGAATTTGAAACAAGTTGTTGTTGTAGCCTCGTTTGAAATTCATCAAGTTTCGTTATTTTTTTTCAATTTATTTAAAATACTAACATTGTTCCTTTTCTATTGTCTAGTATAACAAAAAAAAATTTTTAACAATACAATGGATGTGAAGAAAAAAATGAATAACAAAATTCGAATGATTATCTTGAACTTAAATAAGAGCCACCTATCGGGTTTATAAATCAGAACAAAGGGAAGTGACTCAATCAAGACTACTGTGTTAGATTTCACTGAAATCCGATGTCGTATCGACGTAATTCCAACACGTTGATACGACGTCGTGAATACAACGTTGTTTCAACGTTGTATTAAGGATTTTGACGTCGCGACATAAATCCAACTTAGATCTAACGTTGAAACAACGTCAGGTGTTTGCTGGGTTACAATTGGCTGCTTATTTCCCTCCATATTTTCAAATTGAATAACAAAGTTTAACACATCTATTATGCTCCATGTTATATATAAATTTCACAATAAATCTCCCAAGAAAAGTCTGTATAGCTGGGGAAGTTGAATTTTTAAATCTCATTTTCTATGTAATTATCAAAACTCATATATGTATTAATATATAATTGTAAGTTGATTTATTTGAATTAAAATCACAACTTAAGCCTCCAATCTTTCTAAAGAAAATGACCATGCTGGAAATAATTTTCAGGGTGTGATATTTGCTCTGGATTTTAAACTGCTGTTGGTCAATCTGTGGTAACTTCTCTATTTTCATCTGCCAGATAGCCCAGTTTAACATAAAGTATTTTGAAATACTGTAAAAAGTTCCACTTGAAGGTTATTTGTTTATATAAACTGAAAGCTGACCTTAGAAGTAGGAGATTCTGTACAGATTGTGAGATGATTGATATAAACTAAAAATCTTGTACATTACTTATTGCTGACCAATTAATGCATTAAATAATATCTTTTTATCATTAGTTAAATATAAATACAATCAATTACCAGTGACAATTATCAATTTTATAGATAACAATAAATCATGTTGAGCTAAATAATCTACATAATTTCAAACAAAAAAAAATAAAGAATAATTCAGTACATGAAAAGAATTTTTGTTAAATGGAGTTTACCATAAATCAACTGAAACTTTCCAGAAATAGACATTATAATTAATATATTTTCTTCTGAATTTAAAAATTCAATTTTATCTGAACAGCAATGTAAACTGTACTATAAGTGTATTACAAAATTCATTTCTAATAACTCTAACTAAGAAAAATCAGGCTGGAAATGAAGAACTTTTAAGACTGTATTGAAACTGGTTCTTGAAAATTTTCTAACATTGAAATATCTGGGTAGATTATGCTTATATTTCTCCAAGTCAGTAAAATCTGTCTCAAAATATTTTCAAAGTGCAAATATTCCTGCTTCCAGGACTTTAACCAAAATGAAGACAATGTCAGGGTAGAAAAAACTTGAATTCCCTTGTGAGATTTCTTGAAAATTCAGGGTCCCTGTCTATTTCACCCTGATTTTGCCAATTCTGGTTCAAAACAGGCCTGAATCGGTCCTGTTTTTCAAAAAAGCCATGCTGATTTTTCGTACAGGGTATCATACTGAATATTAGAAATTGCAGTTGTCTATTTTTTTATCCCCCGCCGAAAAATTTCGGCGGAGAATATAGAAATAGTCTCCGTCCGTCCGACCTTCCGTCCGTCCTTCCGTCCGTCCGTCCTTCCGTCCGACATTTTTGTCCGGAGCATATCTCTTAAAGTATGTGAGTTATCAGCTTGAAACTTCATAGGTGGATAGACCTCATTGAGGAGGAGTGCAGTGGACAAGAATGATAACTCTACCTTGCATGATTTTTGAGTTATTGCCCTTTGTTATTTTTCAAAATTGATTTTTGTCCAGAGTATAACTCCAAAAGCCTATGAGATATTAACATGAAAACTTCATAGGTGCATAGATCTCACTCAGGAGGTGTGCACAAGAATGATAACTCTACTTTCATAATATTGAGTTATTGCCCTTTGTTATTTTTTCATACCTAATTTTTTCACCTGAGTGGAGCATAACTCAAAAAGTGTTTGAGATATCAACATGAAATGTCATAGGTGGATAGATCTTATTGAGGAGGAATGTTGTGCGCAAGAATGATAACTCTTCCCTATACAATTTTTGAGTTATTGCCCTTTGTTTTTTTTTTCATGCTATTTGTCCAGAGCTTATCTGAAAAAGTATTTGAGGTATCAACTTGAAACTTCAAAGGTTGATGGATCTCATTGAGGAGGAGTGCAGTGCTTAAGAATGATAACTCTACCCTGCATTATTTTTGAGTTATTGCCCTTTGTTATTTTTCAAAATTAATTTTTTGTCCAGAGCATAACTCAAAAAGCCTTTGAGATATCAAAATGAAACTTCATAGGTGCATAGATCTCACTCAGGAGGTGTGCACTGCACAAGAATGATAACTCTACCTTTTATAATTGTTGTGTTATTTCCCTTTGTTCTTTTTCATACTTAATTTTTCAATTCAATTTTTTTCTCAAAAAGTATTTGAGGTATCAACTTGAAACTTCATAGGTGGATAGATTTTACTGAGGAGGGATGCAGCACACAAGAATATACCTACCCTGCATTATTTTTTCAGTAATTGCCCTTTGTTATTTTCAGCCCATCAGTATTCACATAGGTTTCAAATCTGTAATCACTATAGCCATCAGTTTACCAAAAGACCTCTTTAAATGGAATTATTCCGCTCTACTACATATACATTCTTCCAATGAGCAAACACATTCGGCGGAGGATGGCCATGTTGACATGGCTCTTGTTATTAATTAATAAAGATATTCAAACTATTTAATTATCTATATAATTACTTAAAAATTAAAGGAAAAGTTGCTAAATATTACAAAAAAATCTTTCTTTTAACTAATAAACTGCAATTCCTTAATATTCAATTTTATTTCTTACTCACACATCAGTTGATCTGCACCTGACCACTGGACTGTTACATGTACCATACAATTACCATATTTCTGTTCAATCATGTAGAAATTAACAGAACTGTCCCTGAATCAGCACTTATACAAAGTGTCTGTAATATGTAACACTAAACTTTGGTACTTAAAAACACTGTCAGTCTATCACTATAATCACTTCGCGTTTAACTTAAAAGCTTATGTCCCTGTTCCTGTAAACGTTGATGTTGTCGATCCTAGATTTGAAGAAAAACCTATATCGTGTTGTCGGTTATGGATATGAAGATCTCCCAGTTGGTACTCCGTCAAGCAAGTGTATTAGTGACAAGTTCACTAACTCTTCCAGTTGGTGTTCCGTCCAGCAAGCGTATTAGTGAAAATATCACTAATTCTCCCAATAAACGATAAAAATTCCTGTCTAACACATATTACAAAATGATGGGTTGCACAGTAATGTCCTGAATATGTGTATCTGCTCCGTAAAATCCAAATTTAAATGTGTACATATATGCCACTGAAGTTCAATACTTTGTTCAAATTTCAGCTGTGCTTAAAAATTACTTAAATATGTATTATCACTAAGCACAAAATGCTAACCTTATAATAAACTATGTCACTGTGCACTAAATGCAAAATTTCACTTTAAATATAACCTTAAAGTGTTAAAATAATTTGAACACAGTTACTTAAACTGTAGATAACAAGAGCCATGTCAACATGGCCATCCCCCGCCGAATGTGTTTGCTCATTGGAAGAATGTATATGTAGTACAGCAGAATAATTCCATTTTAAGAGGTCTTTTGGTAATGAAAACTGATGGCTATAGTGATTACAGATTTGAAATCTATGTGAATACTGATGGCTGAAAATAACAAAGGGCAATAACTGAAAAATAATGCTGGGTAGGTTATAATTCTTGTGTGCTGCATCCCTCCTCACTAAAATCTATCCACCTATGAAGTTTCAAGTTGATACCTCAAATACTTTTTGAGAAAAAAATTGAATTGAAAAATAAAGTATGAAAAATAACAAAGGGCAATAACTCAAAAATTATAAAAGGTAGAGTTATTATTCTTGTGCACTGCACACCTCCTGAGTTAGATTTATGCCCCTATGAAGTTTCATAATGATATCTCAAAGGCCTTTTGAGTTATGCTCTGGACAAAAATTGATTTTGAAAAATAAAAAAGGGCAATAACTAAACAATTATGCAGGGTAGAGTTATCATTCTTGTGCACTGCACTCTTCCTCAATGAAATCCATCAACCTATGAAGTTTCAAGTTGATACCTCAAATACTTTTTGAGATAACAAAATAGTATGAAAAAGAACAAAGGGCAATAACTCAAAAATTGTACAGGGAAGAGTTATCATTCTTGTGCACAGCATTCCTCCTCAATAAAATCTATCCACCTATAACATTTCATGTTGACATCTCAAACACTTTTGATTTATGCTCCACTCAGGTGAAAAATTAGGTATGAAAAATAACAAAGGGCAATAACTCTAAAATTATGAAAGGTAGAGTTATCATTCTTGTGCACTGCACACCTCCTGAGTGAGATCTATGCACCTATGAAGTTTCATGTTGATATCTCATCGGCTTTTGGAGTTATGCTCTGGACAAAAATCAATTTTGAAAAATAACAAAGGGCAATAACTCAAAAATTATGCAGGGTAGAGTTATCATTCTTGTGCACTGCACTCCTCCTCAATGAGGTCTAAACACCTTTGAAGTTTCACGTTGATTACTCAAATACTTTTAGAGATATGCTCCGGACAAAAATGTCGGACGGAAGGACGGAAGGTCGGACGGACGGACGGACGAAGACTATTTCTATATCCCCCGCCGCCTTTTCGGCAGGGGATAACAAAGTTCTGCAGTCAATAAACTGGAAATTCACTTAAAGTTAAAAACACTGAGATCACTGAAAATACCGTTGGACGCCAAATGTTACCTTTGTTAAAATTATGCCCTTAAAGATGTAAAGGTATAAATTATCAACGAGGCTGAGTTCGCTCAATACTTTTAATTGAAATGTCCATTCAGTGTATGATCTCAGTATATTACTATATTAATATAAAGCTTCCAGTAGATTAAACCCAAGAGGTTAAAGTCACATCACAACTTCACATCAAGCACTTGTTCAAGCACCAATCAATATATAATCAGTATCAAGAAGATATCAATATGTAGATCAAGCCCTGAAACAAACAAATATAGCAATACTAATTACATGTACCTACTGAGATCATTAACACACATCACAATATATACAATTTAAGTCATAGCATGATTATAACATACATCTCACATCAAATAGCCAATATAACAGTCATTTAACCATTACATCAATTAATTACTTTAATATTAATTAATGAACATTCCAAGTACAGTTTTCTGTATCATATTAAATATTAAATAATTCAATCCAGTGGCCTATTAAATGAATATAGTAAACTTATAAAATAGTAAAACAATAATATGACTTGTACAATTATACATACCAATTGTGGACTGGACTCAATTGACACTCATACAAAAATACTCTCAGTCTGGTGGTGTTACTGCAACATACTGTAATTAAACATGTGCACAATAGAGAATGACAGTGATTTATATTAATTACTGCAAATAGATATTTACTTTAAATATGCTGCCATTTTCAGATCATTGTAAACAAATCATGTACAATATACATGAATATTGTTACGCGCTAGCGGTCCTGGTGTCCGGATGGCCTTGGTATTGTATAACACAATATGCTATAGACAATGTAGTGTCCGGATGCCTGAGTGTGTGAGTGCTCGACATTGATACCAGCTCCACTTATTAAAAATATATGATGCGCTAGCGGTCCTAGCGTCCGGATGGCCTTGGTATTGTAAAACACAATATGCTATAGACAATGTAGTGTCCGGATGACTGAGTGTGTGAGTGCTCGACCTTGGTATCAGCTCCACTTATACTGCTCAGTTCACCAGGCTGGTTATCCCAATGCTCTGAGTCCCTTGCAATATTGTCAGGATACAGGACTAAGGCTTCAGGGTGAAGGACAAACAAATGGGCTATGGACTTCAGTACTCAATGAGGGGGGGGGGGTGGTCTCAACCAGTATGGGTAAATAATAATTAAAATCTATTTTCGTACACAATGACAAAAGACAAGCACTTGATAAAGTATAATCAATTTAATTTTCTGTTAAATCTAAAGCAACCAGAACATGCTCATAAATTAATAACAAAGTTTCATGTTTTATCAACTTGAGTAACACTCATTAAACAAGATATGTTTGTAAAACATGTATGCCCCCTATCAGCAGCCAATTATTCATGTGATAAGGTAATTATGCATGACTTCTAACCCAGTGATCAAACAATTAATAAGGGTTATCAAGTATCTACTGGTCATGACCTTGACCTTTGACCCAAAACTCAATAGGGGTCATCTGCTGGTCAAGACCAATCATCATACAAAGTTTGAAGTTCCTAGGCCTAAGCGTTTTTAGTTAATTGATCAGAAACCGTTTTCACTTACAAGGTCAATGTGACCTTGACCTTTGACCCCTTGACCCCAAAATCAATAGGGGTCATTTGCTGGTCATGACTAATCACCATGCCAAGTTTGAAGTTCCTAAGGGTTCTTTTATTATTGATCCGAAACCGTTTTAACATACAAGGTCAATGTGACCTTGACCTTTGACCCCAAAATCAATAGGGGTCATCTGCTGATCATGACCAATCACTATGCCATGTTTGAAGTTCCTAGGCCGAAGCGTTCTTTAGTTATTGATCAGAAACCGTTTTTACTTACAAGGTCAATGTGACCTTGACCTTTGACCCCTTGATCCCAAAATCGAAAGGGGTAATCTGCTGGTCATGAAAAATCACCATACCAAGTTTGAAGTTCCTAGGCCTAAGAGTTCTTAAGTTATTGATCAGAAACCGTTTTTACTTACAAGGTCGATGTGACCTTGACCTTTGACCCCTTGACCCAAAACTCAATAGGAGTCATCTGCTGGTCACCACCAATCATCATACAAAGTTTGAAGTTCCTAGGCCTAAGCGTTTTTAGTTAATTGATCGGAAACCGTTTTTACCTACAAGGTCAATGTGACCTTGACCTTTGACCTTTAACCCCAAAATCAATAGGGGTCATCTACTGATCATGACCAATCACAATATCAAGTTTGAAGTCCCTAGGCCTAAGGGTTCTTTCGTTATTGATTGGAAACCGTTTTTACCTACAAGGTCAATGTGACCTTGACCTTTGACCACTTAACCCCAAAATCAATAGGGGTCATCTGCTGGTCATAACCAATCACCATACCAAGTTTGAAGTTCCTAGGCCTAAGGGTTCTTTTGTAATGGATCGGAAACCGTTTTTACCCAAGAGGTCAATGTGACCGTGACCTTTGACCCCTTGACCCCAAAATCAATAGGGGTCATCTACTGATCATGACCAATCACCATACCAAGTTTGAAGTTCCTAGGCCTTAAGGTTCTTTAGTTATTGATCGGAAACAGTTTTTGCTTACAAGGTCAATGTGACCTTGACCTTTGACCCCTTGACCCCAAAATCAATAGGGGTCATCTACTGATCATGACAAATCACCATACCAAGTTTGAAGTTCCTAGGCCTTAAGGTTCTTTAGTTATTGATCGGAAACCGTTTTTGCTTACTAGGTCAATGTGACCTTGACCTTTGACCCCTTGACCCCAAAATCAATAGGGGTCATCTACTTGTCATGACCAATCACCATACCAAGTTTGAAGTTCCTAGGCCTAAGGGTTCTTTAGTTATCACTCGGAAACCATTTGGTCTACGGACCGACGGACCGACGGACCGACAGACCGACGGACCGACAAGTGCAAAGCAATATACCCCCTTTTCTTCGAAATGGGGGCATAATAAATTATCTACCAACCTATGGCTAACCACTATATTTACTGAATGCTAAACCCTTGTGCAAGTATATGTATAACTTATAATTTACTGTTCACTGTATTTAGAACTTACAAGCCTCAAACTCATATGGCAATGTAATAAAAAATG